>NC_090729.1:75025753-75028253 GCF_036898095.1 Palaemon carinicauda
GGTTTCACGGGTGGGGAAAACGTAGGTCATCTTTCATTGTTGTGGGTTGGGTAAGTTATGTAACATTTTATCGTTTTAATATTTATTGTTTTTGGTCTTTATTGATATACTGCAGAGGATAATATATTGGTAGTGTTGTTATTACTCTTGATGTGCTTTTTATTTCTTCCCAATAATTCTAAACTGATTAGTATCGTTGATTTGAGGTTTGGAAATATATTCATACTGAAAACTATCCCTGGAGGTTATACTGTCTAGATTTTTGTGCCTTCAATTGTACCTGTAAGCTTCTATCAGCAGAAATAGAGCCTAAACATTAGTGTGTGCTACTCGATTTATATAGTATCATAATCCACATTTATTATTATTATTATTATTATTATTATTATCATTATTATTATTATTATTTGCTAAGCTACAACCCTAATTGGAAGAGCTGGATGCTATAAGCCCAGGGGCTCCAACAGGGAAAATAGCTCAGTGAGGAAAGGAAACAAGGAAAAATAGAAAATCCTAAGAAAAATAACATTGAAATAAATATTTCCTAAATGAACTATAAAAACTTTAACAAAATAGGAGAAAGAGAAATTGTAGATAGAATAGTGTGGCCGAGTCTACCCTTAAGCAAGAGAACTCTAACCCAAGACAGTGGAAGGCCATGGTACAGAGACTATGGCACTACGCAAGACTAGAAAACAATCGTTTGATTTTGGAGTGTCCTCCTAGAAGAGCTGCTTACCATAGATAAAGAGTCTCTCCTACCCTTACCAAGAGGAAACTAGCCACTGAACAATTACAGTGCGGTAGTTAACCCCTTGAGAGAAGAATTGTTTGGTAAACTCAGTGTTGTCGGGTGTATGAGGACTGAGGAGAATATGTAAAGAATAGCCCAAATAACTCTCTAGCAGTTGTATCTCAACGGGTGGCTGGTGTCCCGGCCAACCCACTACTTACAATTATGGTTCGGCATCGGCTCACTCCCACATACCAAAAGTATCTCGTTCCTTTAACTGCAAAAGTGGGGAAGAGCCCTTGACATTATCAGTGATGTTCTTGATTATTAAATTGATGTTTACTTGTGTATGTGGATATATATATATCCTATACGGGTTACGTTTCTTTTTGCTTTTTCGTCCTTCCTCCCGTTTGTACTTTCTATTTATTGCAAGCCTTCTTTTGAAGTTACAGTTTTTTGGGGTGGATAATAATAATAACAACAAACAAGAGATATCAGATTTTTCTGACTCCGCCAAAGGAGTCATCCATAGCCTAAGTCTATCTGTGGTGGAGATTTCATCAAAATCCACCAATTTGTTTTCATGTTATCTTTAAAATGGCGAAAAATGCAAATCCGGATCCGGATCATCTCCAAAATTGAATGGGGTCACCCATGACCTAAGATGTATCTGTGGTTAAAATGTCGTTTTGTCTGTCCAGATACACGAAAAATGGAAATACGGATCGGCTCCTAAATTTTATGGGGTCGTCCATGTCCTAAGGCCTATTATTTTCGGTGAAAATTTCATCAAATCCGTCAAGTAGATTTGACGTAATCCTATTCACAGACAAATGACCACTGGCACACAAACTAAATAAATAAACCTACTCTCCAGCAATACCTTCTTGGCGGAGGTAATAATGATAATTTATAACTTGTACTATAGCAAAGTGAAACAAATTATCATTTATGCAGTTCACCATTGCTGTTTTCTAATTTATTCTTTTTGCTGTAAGTTTCTTGTATCTTTTTTTTTCTCTGCCTTTTTAGATGGTTTCACACTCATTAGCAGTAATGAACATGGACCAGATAACATCATCTTCGATGGTAGCACCGTAAAAACAAGGAATGTTTCCTTTCATGAGTTAAGCCTAAGAAGTTTTAATTTCACAATATTTTGGTATTTTGGCTTATGCCTACTCTTATTGTAAGATGGGATGTTTATTTACTAGAGAAGTTAAGGTTCATTATAGAAATGTGTTTATGTAATAATTCAATATGTCATAGAGAAAGTATATGTCTCGTATTGTGACTGATTACTCCTCTGATGAACTAGTTAGACTACTGTACTTGAAGGGCTGTCCAATAAAAAAAAGGTTTGCTCGAGTCACATTGAAGAAAAGTAGAATATTTGACAAGAAGGGGTGTTGCAAGAGCTTGGTAGGCATCAGTGTTATATTTATATCGTGCTCTGGCTATATTGGTGAAGCCTTGGTTTTCTTTGATGTAATTCAATGTAAAAAGAGACCTATGTTAATGTCAGAGAAGCTAAATGTGATATTGAAATCCCGTAGAATAATTGAGTGTTTTTTTTTCTATTATTGGACACTAATGCGCAAATGTGATGCATGGCTGGCCTTTTATTTATTTAACTTTTTGCAATGAACACACACGTCAGTCATTTTTATTTTTTTTCTAACCTTTTGCCTTTTACACATTGTTAGGATCACAATGAAGGAAAGTTGCCTCAAAAAGTGTCCTACCATCAATTAAGCAATGAAT
>NC_090729.1:75030753-75035753 GCF_036898095.1 Palaemon carinicauda
AAAGCTGGAAATGATTAGGTTTCGGAAGGTCAAGGTCACGGTCAAGCAAAATGTCCAATTCACGTAATCAACCATAATTTTGGATATCATTGTTACAGACTGTAAATTGGATTCATATTTGAGTGTATGAAAATCCATGCCAGTTATTACATATTAAGGTCGAAGGTCAAGGTCAAGGTTGGGAAATGAGCTGCCACGACGAAGGTCAGCGCTCAACTGAGTGCCCCTCTAGTTTGTACGTTATTTCCTTAGGTTAGCCAGTTGTACTTGTTGGAGATTCGGGAATGTTACTGTTATAGCTCTCTGGCTTATATCGTTCTGCTTCTCCAACTAGGGTTATAACTTAACAAGTAATAATAATGATATTAATGATAATAATAATAATAATAATAATAATAATAATAATAATAATAATAAAATAATGTTTATGGTAGATCTAGCCCGGCTGATTATAATAATAATAATAATAGTAATAATAATAATAATAATAATAATAATGTGTTTATTGTAGATCTTGTCGGGCTGACTACCGCCCAATTTCCATAATGCCCATATTATCTAAAGTTTTTGGAACGTCTTTAAGCAAAATGTTTGAATAGGTATGCTGATGGTAATCATATATTCTGTGCTGCTGTTTGACTTTGACAAAAGCCGTGAAGCATGAAGCATGTGGTGCCGTTGGCATGATTGGCCTTGATATACGTTGAGTGGTGCCTTTGACTCGTTAGTCATAAGGCCTTTGTTTTCAAAAACGAACAGATGGGAGTAGGTGGGTCTTTTCTTAGCATCCTTATTGATTTATTAAAAGTAAAAGGTTGCAAAAAGTACCTTTGATGGACACTATAGCATTAGCGGATGCAATGGTGGGGGTCGGTTGGTCGCACTGGGTCGCCTCCCCTCCCCTTTTAAGTTTGACTGTTAAACTTGAGGTTTTCAAGAAATTCTTTTTGTTAAAGTTTGGATTCTCAAGACAAAAAGTTTGACTGTTAAACTTGGGGGTTTCAAGAAAAAAAGTTTGACTGTTAAACTTGGGGTTTTCAAGAAATAAAGATTGACTGTTAAAGTTTGGGGTTTCAAGAAAAAATTTTTACTGTTAAACTTGGGGTTTTCAAGAAAAAAGTTTGACTGTTAAACTTGGGGTTTTCAAGAAAAACGTTTGACTGTTAAACTTGGGGTTTTCAAGAAAAAAGTTTGACTGTTAAACTTGGAGTTTTCAAGAAAAGAAATTGACTGTTAAACTTGGGGTTTCCAAGAAAAAAGTTTCATTGTTAAACTTGTGGTTTTTATTGAAAAAAGTTTTGACTGCTAAAGTTTGGGGTTTCAAGAAAGAAAATTGACTGTTAAACTTGGGGTTTTCAAGAAAAAAGCTTGACTGTTAAGCTTGGGGTTTTTAAGAAAAAAAGTTTGACTTAAAGTTTCGGATTTCAATAAAAAAATGACTTATTTGGGGGTTTTCAAGAAAAAAGTTTGACTGTTAAAGTTTGGGGTTTCTAGAAAAAATTACTATTAAACTTGGGGTTTTCAAGAAAAAAAAGTTTGACTGTTAAACTTGGGGTTTTCAAGAAAAAGAGTTTGACTTAAAGTTTGGGGTTTCAAGAAAAAAAATTAATAAACTTGGGGTTTTCAAGAAAAAAAGTTTGACTGTTAAACTTGGAGTTTTCAAGAAAAAAGTTTGGCTGTTAAACTTGGGGGTTTCAAGAAAAAAGTTTGACTTAAACTTAGGGTTTTCAAGAAATAAAGTTTGGGGTTTCAAGAGAAGAATTTGACTGTTAAACTCGGGGTTTTCAAAAAAAAAGTTTGACTGTTAAACTTGGGGTTTTCAATAAAAAAGTTTGCCTGTTAAACTTGAGGTTTTCAAGAAAAAAACTTTGGCTGTTAAAGTTTGGGGTTTCAAGAAAAAAAAGATTGACTGTTAAACTTGGGGTTTTCAAGAAAAAGTTTGATTGTTAAACTTGGGGTTTTTAAGGAAAAAAAGTTTGACTGTTAAAGTTTGGGGTTTCAAGAAAAAAATTGACTGTTAAACTTGGGGTTTTCAAGAAAAAAGTTTGATTGTTAAACTTTTGGTTTCAAGGAAAAAAGTTTGACTGTTAAACTTGGGGTTTTCAAGAAAAAAGTTTGACTGTTAAACTTGGGGTTTTCCAAAAAAAGTTTGACTGTTAAACTTGGGGTTTTCAAGAGAAAAGCTTGACTGTTAAACTTGTGGTTTTCAAGAAATAAAGTTTGGCTGTTAAAGTTTGGGGTTTCAAGAAAAAAAATGACTGTTAAATTTGGGGTTTTCAAGGAAAAAAGTTTGACTGTTAAAGTTTGAGGTTTCAAGAAAAAAAATTGACTGTTAAACTTGGGGTTTTCAAGAAAAAAGTTTTGACTTAAAGTTTGGGGTTTCAAGAAAAAAAATTTGACTGTCATTTTGGGGTTTTAAAGAAAAAAGTTTAATTGTTAAACTTGGGGTTGTCAAGAAAAAAAGTTTGACTTAAAGTTTGGGGTTTCAAGAAAAAAAATGTCTTAAACTTGGGGTTTTCAAGAAAAAGGTTTGATTGCTAAACTTGGGGTTTTTAAATGAAAAAAGTTTGACTGTTAAAGTTTGGGGTTTCAAGAAAAAAAAATTGACTTAAACTTGGGGTTTTCAAGGAAAAAGTTTGACTGTTAAACTTGGGGTTTTCAAAAAAAAGTTTGACTGTTAAAGTTTGGGGTTTCAAGAAAAAAATTTGACTTATTTTGGGGTTTTCAAGAAAAAAGTTTGATTGTTGAACTTGGGGTTTCAAGGAAAAAAGTTTGACTGTAAAAGTTTGGGGTTTTAAGAAAAAAAAATGTCTTATTTTGGGGTCTTCAAAAAAAAAGTTTGACTGTTAAAGTTTTGGGTTTTCAAGAAAAAAGTTTGACTTAAACTTGTGCTTTTCAAGAAATAAAGTTTGGCTGTTAAAGTTTGGGGTTTCAAGAAAAAAAGTTTGACTGTTAAAGTTTGTGGTTTCAAGAAAAAAAATTGACAAACTTGGGGTTTTCAAGGAAAAAGTTTGACTGTTAAACTTGGGGTTTTCAAGAAAAAAGTTTGACTGTTAAAGTTTGGGGTTTCAAGAAAAAAATTTGACTGTTATTTTGGGGTTTTCAAGAAAAACGTTTGATTGTTAAACTTGGGGTTTCAAGGAAAAAAGTTTGACTGTAAAAATTTGGGGTTTTAAAGAAAAAAAAATGTCTTTTTTGGGGTCTTCAAAAAAAAAAAAGTTTGACTGTTAAAGTTTTGGGTTTTCAAGAAAAAAGTTTGACTGTTAAACTTGTGTTTTTCAAGAAATAAAGTTTGGCTGTTAAAGTTTGGGGTTTCAAGAAAAAAAATGTCTTAAATTTGGGGTTTTCAAGAAAAAGTTTGACTGTTAAGCTTGGGGTTTTCAAGGGAAAAAGTTTGACTGTTAAAGTTTGGGGTTTCAAGAAAAAAAATGACTGTTAAACTTGTGGTTTTCAAGAAAAATGTTTGACTGTTAAACTTGGGGTTTTCAAGAAAAAAGTTTGACTTAAAGTTTGGGGTTTCAAGAAAAAAAATTGCCTGTTATTTCGGGGTTTTGAAGAAAAAAGTTTGATTGTTAAACTTGGGGTTATCAAGAAAAAAGTTTGACTGTTAAAGTTTGACTGTTAAAGTTTTGGGTTTCAAGAAAAAAAATTGACTGTTAAACTTGGGGTTTTCAAGAAAAAAAATGTGACTGCTAAACTTGGGGTTTTCAAGAAAAAAGATTGACTGTTAAATTTTGGGGTTTCAAGAAAAAAATTGACTTAAAATTGGGATTTTCAAGAAAAAAGTTTGACAGTTAAACTTGGGGTTTTCAAGAAAATAGTTTGACTGTTAAACTTGGGGTTTTCAAGAAAAAAAGTTTGACTGGTAAAGTTTGGGGTTTCAAGAAAAAAATTGACTTAAAATTGGGATTTTCAAGAAAAAAGTTTGACAGTTAAACTTGGGGTTTTCAAGAAAAAAGTTTGACTGTTAAACTTGGGGTTTTCAAGAAAAAAAGTTTGACTGTTAAAGTTTGGGGTTTCAAGAAAAAAAGTTTGACTGTTAAAGTTTGGGGTTTCAAGAAAAAAAAAATTGACTGTTATTTTGGGGTTTTCAAGAAAAAAGTTTGATTGTTAAACTTGGGGTTTCAAGGAAAAAAATTTGACTGTAAAAGTTTGGGGTTTTAAGAAAAAAAATTGTCTTATTTTGGGGTTTTCAAAAAAAAAATGTGACTGCTAAACTTGGGGTTTTCAAGAAAAAAGATTGACTGTTAAATTTTGGGGTTTTCAAGAAAAAAAGTTTGACTGTTAAAGTTTGGGGTTTCAAGAAAAAAAGTTTGACTGTTAAAGTTTGGGGTTTCAAGAAAAAAAAATTGACTGTTATTTTGGGGTTTTCAAGAAAAAAGTTTGATTGTTAAACTTGGGGTTTCAAGGAAAAAAATTTGACTGTAAAAGTTTGGGGTTTTAAGAAAAAAAATTGTCTTATTTTGGGGTTTTCAAAAAAAAAAATGTGACTGCTAAACTTGGGGTTTTCAAGAAAAAAGATTGACTGTTAAATTTTGGGGTTTCAAGAAAAAAATTGACTTAAAATTGGGATTTTCAAGAAAAAAGTTTGACAGTTGAACTTGGGGGTTTCAAGAAAAAAGTTTGACAGTTAAACTTGGGGTTTTCAAGAAAAAAAGTTTGACTGTTAAAGTTTGGGGTTTCAAGAAAAAAATTTGACTGTTAAAGTTGGGGTTTTCAAGAAAAAAGTTTAACTGTTAAACTTGGGGTTTTCAAGAAAAAAGTTTAACTGTTAAACTTGGAATTTTCAAGAAAAAAATTTGTTAAACTTGGGGTTTTCCAGAAAAAAGTTTGACTGTAAAAGTTTGGGGTTTTAAGAAAAAATATTGTCTTATTTTGGGGTTTTCAAAAAAAAATGTGACTGCTAAACTTGGGGTTTTCAAGATAAAAGATTGACTGTTAAATTTTGGGGTTTCAAGAAAAAAATTGACTTAAAATTGGGATTCTCAAGAAAAAAGTTT
>NC_090729.1:75040753-75073253 GCF_036898095.1 Palaemon carinicauda
GTATTAATAAATGAAACTTTTTCAGTCATCAGGAGCGTTGACATATTGTACTATATCAACGAATGTATGGTCCATTTTTTTATTTATTTTCCTGGTTATACTTTTATTGCCAGCAATTGCTGAACAATCGTTGAAGAGTTTATTTTTTAAGGTCTGTTTCCTATGAACATTTTAACAGGATACGAGAAACTCAAAATTTGGCCGTAATATGTAACATTGTGTGGTTGTTTTCTGCATCGCAAGAGATAGTTTTGGAACTCGCCCCCTCACATACCGACCGGTAGCCGAAACGGACTAACTCTTGTTGCTATAGATGGGTGTCATTATTAATTCTTTGTGTTTCCATGGCAGACACCGGAAATTGTTACGTACCTTTGCCGGTCCATTGTTTTCCAATTTTTGTTGCTTTCGATGTGAGTGTTATTTGGCTCGACGGTGTCCACATTTCGACGTATCTGAATGTTCGAGAATAGACCTTGCACTGCAGTCATGCAAAAATTGTTTTAAAAATCTCGATAGATCCCGCAACTTTTCATTTTGCTCCCATTCATGGATTTACTATAATATTTTGTACCTTACTCATTTTCTATTTTTATTTTGACGTTTGGACCGTAGCAGAGATGCCGTGATCTCCTGCATTCATAACTGTGACAACATATAGCCTACCGAGTGGCAGATCATGCAACAATGATTTTCAGGCGTTGGATTAATAGAGTCCTTTCAATGACGTCACTGGGAATCGCCGGCGGCCATGCTGGAGGGCATACAAAGCGAAAACATGGCAACTGCTACAGCGAATATGGACAATGAGATCGACTTTGTCAAACAATTGTCGGGTGATGATAAGCGTTTTTACAAGCAGAAACTCGATCTAATTGATGGCCTAGATCCATACCAGATGCAGAATTCATTCAGTCAAAATATTGAGGATTTTCCCAGTATTTCATACATTGATATGGTGAACTACTTGGTACTGTCGGCCAACCCAGAACATGAGTGGGCATACATTTCGATTGAATAATCTGCTTCCAGAATTCGTTGTTTTTCCCTTTAATGCTTTTAAGTCCAAAATTAGATAAACACTGGGCCAATGAAGAGAGTGTTTATAATTATAAAGCTAATGTTGATCATTTAGCCTAACCTTGTGTATTATAATTTTTGATTGTCAAAATGTATGCAAAAGGTTTGCATTATAATGTCAAATCTTTATCAGTTCATGCCTAACCATTGTGTTTGTGTTTGGTTACAAATGCTATAATTTCTTATATACATATAAACATATGATGGACAAACTCTATTGTAATGCTCTTGGATGATCGTTTTGCCTCCTTGCAATTAAATGCGCAAGTTTAGTTATTTTTTCAATGTTTCATATATAAGCTGAAGACCCCTTCGGGTTAAACCAGCTTTCAGATATTATTATTATTTATAATCAATGTTTATTCATCACATAGGCCTGTATGTCTGCACAATTTAATACACAAATTAAAATAAATATAAATATACACTTAATTATATATATGCATGAGCACCTTGACGAAATAGAGACCTAGGTAAGTAGCCTTTGTTAATATAGCCAATATGGGCGCTTTTAATTTTTGTTTTGAAAATCTGAGATGCCCCTTTGATGTTTAAAAATTGAGATGCCCCCTCCCCCACACACACCACACACTGAACTGACGATGATACTTGTCAAGTCACCTATGCGATCGGATATAGCATGTTTACACAGGAATAATGATACTTTTAGGGCCTAGCCGAGACTGACCTGATATGAAATGATCAGAACAAATACGTGCCTAGGGTAGTGAGGATTCACGTAGATCAGCCCGTGATATTCTGGTCAACCACAAGTCACGTCTGCACTTGGATAATTCCTCTGTATCTTTGTCCTGATTCTGAATAACTGCCGGTATGCGGTAGAAACTCTTGTCATCTCTTCGTCCTCGATTCCCACAGCCAGCAATAGCGCAAAAACTGGGCATTGTGTGAATGGGAATGTGATGAAATGGCTAAATATTCAACAGTTCAACCATAGCTACTCACTGAACGCGTCTTTGTTTGCCCTCCAAGATGGCGGACCGGAAGTTTGATGACGTGTATTGAAAGGACTCTATTGCTCTCTCTCTCTCTCTCTCTCTCTCTCTCTCTCTCTCTCTCTCTTAATTGATGTTTGCTAAATAAAAGCAGTACTTTAGCTCCGCATCGTGTTTCCAGTTAATATAACAATGTATATTATGATTGCATTATGATAGTAATGATACCAAGAGCAGACTAAACCAGAAAATTGCTTCGATGAATCTTTCACTTTGTATAACTGTTCACCCCCATCACACACACGGTCTGATTTATTTATGAACTCTTGCCTGCGTTCCTCAGGGGTCTCGTTCTCTTTCCCTTACCTTGTATGTAGCCCTCCCTGTAAGTAAGCCCTGTCCCATTTCCCTTGTAACAATCGCATTTGTTAAGGTTTGGTGTTATCACGTTGTACATCAGAGTAGAGACACGACCAGGTATTGTTACCGTTGGCAATTCATTTCAGTAATAGTCGTTTACTCGCATCGAGGTTGTTATTGTTATTGTTGCAACAACATGAGTGCCACCTTAGGCGGTTACAGAGAAATGGAGAGAGGGAACCGGGGTTCGCTTACCCTAATGGATACTTAGATGAACAGGAAACAGTGAAAATACACTCAAGACAACCGCTTTCTAAGGCATCGGCGAAATGGTGCCTTTTGCTGGTCCATTCAAGTGTAGAAATGTAAGAACGGTTGACCTTTTCATTGCTTTCATCATGAAGGTTGTTCTTGTGTGATGACATTGTTTTTGCATAGGTGGATTGTGTTCTCATAGCTACTGCAGTAGTGGAGATGTTAGGGGAAATAAGCTGGTATTCATTTAGGGCTAAATCGCTTAAAGTGGTTTTATATGACAATTTCAATGATTAAACACATTAAAACCCATTCAGTAGATGATGTTATAGGGCCAATAATGCTTAGAGGTCCTGTGAAGAGGTTTTGGCACTAGACGCTATCCCAAATTTATTATCATTTTTATGTTGAAATAACACTAGGGTGTGTGTTCAGTATATATATATATATATATATATATATGTGTGTGTGTGTGTGTGTGTGTGAGTGCATCTAATGCAGGAAATAATAAGCAATTTAAACGGAGCGTAAAAATCAGTGCCAGGTATTGTATTTTCTCGTTAATCAATTTTTTTGCAATTTCTGTTCATTCGAAGATGAATGCAGAATATTGTACGTTTTATATTCAATTGTAACCAAGTCGTCGTTGTCAAACAGGCATGCATTGTGCATGTAGGGGAAAGACGACCAAAACGAATATAGAGTTCCCCAATGTTTATTTGTTATTCAGAAGTCAAACAGTCTCTTGCTTTATATTCTCCTTGTTGATGAATAGAGTAATTATTGAAGCGGAAAATAACATCTTCAAGCGCCACGATATTTCATGGAAGTGACAGTTCTCTTTTTATAGCTTTGAGATGAAAATCACTATATTGTTGATAGCACAAGTGTCAATTATGAAATGGTGAGCTGGGCGATGAGAAATGATAGTAATGACGAGAGCGAATCGAAGGAATACAATGCACCAAGTGAGCTTGACTCTCGAGAGATGACAGGGAGGGATGTGTCAATTTGTCACGTGGGACATACTTAACAACTAGTGATTCACACTTGCAAAATATTTAATGTCTGGCATTTGCAGATGTGTGTGTCTGTTAGTTTGAGGTGAACTGAGGCTCACATCATTCCTTTAAGATATTACGACACTTAACTGCTGGTATAAGACCCAGATTAATCCAAGACAACAACCGAAGTCAGATTGCTTTGCAAGTAGTTTGAGAACGGGACTGAATTTAAAACTGTGAGATTTATGTGGTGAATAATAAAAGTATATCGTGCAGATCAACTCTGAATAGAGGGAGGGCGTGAGGATTGCTTTAAGATGACTGCACGCGAGTTGAGTTTATTGGGAGGGTCTTCAATCGATGGGTCATGAAGCTACTTGGGAATTGAAAGTAGAAAGTTCGTGTTCCATTCACGAGGAATTTCGTCAAGCTTCCGATTGTTACCTAATGAAGATCATTTATAGCGGAACTTATCGGCTTTGTGGTAGAATTTTGCTCTCTCTCTCTCTCTCTCTCTCTCTCTCTCTCTCTCTCTCTCATATTTTTAATTCCAAAAGGATCTGCTACGGTCATTATGAATATATGTTTTGTTATAAGATATAATTTATATATATATATATATATATGTATATATATATATATATATATATATAGTGAAAAGATATAGTGAGTTTATACATCATTATCTACTAATCTTTATATCTTTACTAATATATGTACATGCATTAATCTTTAATATCTTCATCACAAATCCATATTTCTTAAAGACAATATCAGTATACGATACATATAGTATTATGATAATTAAAGTATCATATAGTAGTGAATAATGATAACTAATGAATATTATTGATAGTAAGGATATGATATAGCATTGAAAATAATTAATATTGATACATTTGAGCGTGATGTAGGTATTGGAATAAGATATTAATTGATTGTATTGATATCTATTATTAAAAATGTGATATGTGATTACATTGTGAAAATATGATATAGTGCGTAATATATGTATCGAAAGTAAAATATAGTTGTGGAACTTATGGATAGTATTGGAATATGATGTGCTGATATAATGTGATATAGAGATGAAGATAAGATATTTTAGTGAACATGTGACATAGATTATGATGTAGTATGAATAATAATGGTAATCATATTAGGGGACATTTGGTTTCCATTTGTTTTAAACGCTGCGAAATTTTTGTAATAAAAATGGAAAGTATAATAGAAAGAGAGAGAGAGAGAGAGAGAGAGAGAGAGAGAGAGAGAGAGGATCTGGAGGAAAGTAATCCTAATAAAATTGAAAGAGAGGCAGAAATATTTGGTTTTTCATGTCCATTTGGACACTCATAAGCAGAACAGCACGGCATTATGTACTATCGCGTCACTATTTATATGTAAAACAGAAAGAAAGAGTGGGGACATAATCCGTCTTGCCGGCCACTTGCCATTGAGAGACTGGTTGTCTGGTAGCCTGCCACCCGGAAACAAAATGGCGCCCATCAATCCACTGTACGGTAACTCGCATGGCACTGCCCTAAGTTAGGAAGGAGAGGAAGTAGTCAGTCTATGGTGAGAAGGAATACCCATGGAGGAAAGGGGTAGAGGATGGGATGGGAAGAGTTGAATCAGTGTGTGTGTGTACATATCTATCTAAATATTTAGCCGTCACCTTTGATGGGTTGCTTACACCTCTGTATATATATATATATATATATAATGTGTATATGTATATACATATATATATATATATATATATACTGTATATATATATATGTATATACATTATATATATATGGATATGTATATGTATATACATTATATATATATATATATATATACTGTATATATATATATATATATATGTATGTATATGTAGCCTATATGTATATGTATATACATTATATATATATATATATATATATGTGTGTATGTATCAACCAAAATGGCATTTGATATCGAATGTATATCCCCTGGAAATTCATTTAAGAAAACAGCCTCTGTCAGAGAAAATATTGTTCGAATCTTTGCCGTACCAGAAACTGTTATAAATGAATTTCCAGTGTATATACATTCCCAAAGGTATAATTCGATATTATATGCCATTGTGGTTGATATTTGCGTTGACTGAAACCTCGAATTTTACAAAGATATATGTATATCTATACATATATATTTGAATATAAATATTTATATGTGTATATGTTTATATGTATATATATATATATATATATATGTATGTATATATATAGATATATATATATATATATATATATATATATATGTATGTATATATATATATATATAATATATATATATATATATATATATTATATATATATATATATATATATATATATATATATATTTCCAAAACTGGGAGGCCCAAATAATTGTCCATAAGTCGGTGGTGAGCTCTCTCCCTATTTTCGTTTTCTTCCTCCCTTTTCTTCTATTTTTCTTTAATTTAGTATACACGGCGTGCATAAAAACGACTCCAACATAATATCAGTAACCTAAAGAGAAATATGGCAGGTACTTGGAAGGAGTGTCCGTTAAGAAAGGAGAGAAGTGATGAAGCCAAAAGGAAGAGTTTTAGTGGTTATAGTAGCACGTTCCAGTAAGTAGTAGAAACTGGGAGAGGAGTAGGAAGCATTGTAAATTGTAGAAAATTAACTAGTTCTAATTACAAGAAATTACCTATGCTTTCTGGGTATAGGGGAAGTGGAAGGGTATTTGTGAGAGACTTAAATTGGTGCCTGAGATCTTCGTGTTTGAAAGGGACGTTTAGATTATTAACACTTTTGAAATGATTTGGATGATGACTTATGTGAGGGATTCAAAGGTGAAGGGTTTATGGCATTTCACCAAGCTTACTGGAGGATGCGGTGGGTCAGAAGGGGTTAGGATCAGGAGGAGGTATTGGTAGCACTTGGATTTCAGTAACAGGTGTGGTGACTGATGGGGTAGGGATATCAGTATAAGTAAGGGGACCGGTGTGTGTGTTACGACGTCTTCATATGAGGCTTAGGTGGCTATTTTGACTGAGTGATGGACTCGAGGCTTGGCATGTGGTGTCTTTTTCCTTACAGCAATCCTCTGCAGTCTCCTATAGCAATTAAGACATTTTAGATGGGTGGGGCCTTAGGAATCATTACGGTGGTGCCCAAAGCACGGATACTCGAAACATCTAAGAGGTTCTGGTATGAAGTCTTCAATGGAGGAAGAATCCTCAAATCCAGAGGTTCAAACTTGTAGGAACATTTCCCTTAAATGTAGATATGACTTTGATTTTGAGAACATTCAGCAGCAAACTATGTGGTTGAGTGATGTGATGGGGTAGAATTGCAGTGAGACAGGATGGGTGTAGATGATGGCTTTTTAGAGTCATGTAGACGGATCTAGGTGTTGCAGAGAGGTCCCAGCCTGTAGAAAGCAGGTACGTTCCTCATCCTTGGGCTGATGCTTAAGTCCCCTTTGAGATTTGGTCATACAGAGACACTGATTGTAGGTCTGGAGGTTGCAAGAGCTGCGTCCGAGGAGGCATGCGAGGTATATGACAACTTGAACTTGTGGAAATATCAGAATAGTTTCTTCTCCGTTCCATTTGTAGTTGAAGTTACACTTGTAGAGGAGAGAGGGTCTTCTTCCTTGGAGTTTTCTAGCACGGCTGGAAAATGGGAGAGGTGCATATTTTTGGCCGAGTTGATTCTGGTATAGGTCTGATACAATCAGGACACTTGCATTGTCTATGGGGGCTTATCATCTGTTGGGAGAACTAATGTAAATTGGAAAGAGGGTTCTGCGGGCTCAATGTAGGACTTTAAGGAAAGAATACAGGCATTCTGTCACAGTATTTGCCATAACGACACTGTTAGCAATTGCATCCAAATTCAGCGTTTTGGCGAAGCAATCGCAAGGAGTGATTCTTGGTAACGTAGTTCTGGCTGAAAATTTCAGTGAATCTTGGTGAGGAGGTCTTCTCCCCTCAGGAGCTGAACTGCAACAGTGCCACTGGTTTTGGTGCTAGTAAGTAAGCCAGCCGGGATGCTGGTTGAGGGTTGGGTTATGGTAGGGTAGGCATCTCTGGCAGACTGTTGTTGAATTTAAAGGTACTTAATGGTCCCATGTAGAGGCAAGGATGACTCTCGAGATGCTTGGGCATTATCTGCGCCTTCATCAACGTTTTATCATACAGCTCATCCTCCCTGCCATGTTGATTGCCTATCTTCCTTCCTTATTCATCAGGATTAGGACTTGATATTGAGAGGTTTTCAGTTGAACATGTTTCTTTCCAATAGTTTTGACTTATAGATACATGAATCTCCCACCATACTAGTCTCTCTCTCTCTCTCTATCTCTCTCTCTCTCTCTCTCTCTCTCTCTCTCTCTCATAGTGCATTAGTATCTCTCTCTCTCTCTCTCTCTCTCTCTCTCTCTCTCTCATAGTGCATTAGTAATTATTAAACTTTCAACAAAAAAAAAAAAACAACGTATTCGATCCTAGGGGAGGAGGGAATGTTCTAAGTAGGGAATCCATTGTGTCTTTTTTGGTTCAAACATCTTAAGGTTGCCAAGTGCTTACTCGGCTGATGCTGATGGAGGGACAATAAATCAATTCTAATATAAGTCACACTATCTTAATTATCAAATTGATATAGTCTCGACTTACATAATCCGTTGTCTCTATCTTGGTGGAGCCACGTATCTCCAGGTGACTAATTCTTTTGTGTTCTTCCTTCGTCAGAGTGGACTCCATTTAACTTGTAATAGATAAGAGTTTGGATTATAGGAATTCATCGATACATCTCTCTCTCTCTCTCTCTCTCTCTCTCTCTCTCTCTCTCATTAAGGGATTACAGAAAGTGGATTTAGGCTGTTATCTTTCGAAATTCTCATGTAATTTGCAATTAATGGTAATGAGTTCTTATGGGATTTTTTGTTAGATCTTCGTTCGAGAGTCCATTTTGAAGGATTATTAAGTCAGTTCTTGTAGCCTAGAACTGTAAAAGAAGAATTGTTTGGTAATCTCAGTATTGTCAGATGTATGAGGACAGAGGATAATATGGAAAGAATAGGCCAGATTATACGGCGTATGTGTAGGCAAAGGAATAAGGATCTATAACCAGAGAGAAGGATCTGATGTAGTATTGTTTGGCCAGTCAAAGGACCCTATAAATCTCTAGCTGTTGTAATTGCTCCTAATGAGTCAATACATGGGTATATGTAAAGAAGATCTTATTCAAATATCAATAAATTTCTATGTAATATTGGGATCAAACCCTAATCTTTCGAATGAAAGGTAAGGTTACTATCAATCATGCTATCAGTGGGTCTAATATCATTTGGAACTTCAGTACTGACAGCATTTCTGGACCTATATGATGAGACCTGTCTTTCATCCCAGCGAGTTTTACCAATTTCCCGACCAAACCGGTGACCTAGTTGATAGCTTTTAACTCTGGATAGGAATCGTTATTTCGCCACCCTTGAAAGGAATTGTCAAGTTGTGTTATACCCCATTTCCAAAATATTATACAAATATTCATAGTTTTTATTAAAAGAATAATTAAAACATTACTAAACACTACTGAAAAAGTTAAATACCCATCTGTGAATTAAGTATTTAATATGATCAACTTTCATAAATAAGTGTAAGAATACTTTACTCGTAAATATTTAAAAAATAAATATTAATGTAAAGGTGAACAGAAAAAAAATTATATTTGGGCATCATTTCTTGAAATGCAGGTGGGGTGGGGAGGTGGTTTTTGGGCGAATGTACCGGCTAAAGTTTTTATAGAACAAAGTCATAATATCGACCAACGGCAACATGTTGAAAATGCACTAAGATATTTATTAGTGTTATATCAGGGACCAAATATAATTTTTTTTATGGTCGAGTTTCATAAAGAAAATTTCATAGATAAATCATTGTATCGATTCTTGAATAACCAATTAATGCGTGAAACTATACTAAAATAACATAGTTTTTAAAGAATAGAAATACATAGAGATGTATCAACTCGTCTGTCCGGTATTAGTACAAAATGGCCCCAGACCACATAAACTCATATGGCCAAATCTGCTACCTGAAATAGAGGAAGGGCATGTCAATTTCAACGTGTTAATTACTTATCTTATTCCTAGATTTGTATAAAAATTTTATGATAACTGCCTGCTTGATTGTCAATCATTTAGCAACTATGAAATTGAATTTACGAAAAAAATAAATTATTCTAAATATCCCCAATATAGAAAAAAATGTAAAATTAACAGATATTTCATGAAAAAAGAATGATGAGATGCATTTACAAATTAAAATAATAGTGTTTATGCAAACAAGTGAGTTGGTTACTTATATACAATAAATTCAATTACACCTTATGCACAAGACAGCTTGACCCTGCAAACAGGTGCACGGTACCTAAAACAGGCCGTGTTTATCTTGTTGTCCTTGGGTGGAAAGGTTTGGCACTGTATTTGCTTCGGCAGCTTGATGGGGCGACAGGAATTTGGAGGGCTAGGTTGACAGTCGACAAGGTTGAATGTATCCACCCTTAATTGATAGAGTCCCCTCGAAAACCTGGTGACATGTGTGTCATACTGATGCTTCACTTCGGAAGAACACAAATCAATGGCATTATTCTTGAGGAATGTTCACCCTGGCATACTTTTGGCAAAAGACATAGAAGTGTACAGAATATAAGAATTAACCATTACTATATTTAGTATCTGTGACGGGCCGAGAGAAGGTTGTGACTCAAAGACAGTATGGAAGCAACTGAGTAATTTATTATAGAACACTCTCCTTTATATACAAAACCTCAAGGCAACAGGAAATTTCATGTTCGAAAAACAGACAATGTTACAGAGAAAACGCAGACATGTTTATTCTAGTTCTTTTTAGTGTGAGGGAAGAGCGAAGATACAAGCATAATATATACAAAATTAATTATGTACGATCGTGTGACACACGGTTGGTACATGGCTCCCCCCCTAAAAATGACATACTGTACATGTTAAATAGGGCACCCCGATCTAGAGAGGCGAACTGTAGGCGGATCATCTGGCAGAAGATAAGCAGGTTTTAGACGATCAATGGAGACCCAGTCTTCTTTGCCACTAATGTTTAGTAGGAATGCTTTTGGACTGCGTCGGATCACAAGGAAAGGGCCCGTGTAAGGGGGCGTTAGCGGTGGCTTGCTAGTGTCATTGCGCAGGAAGATGTGCGTTGCAGAGGGCAAGTCTGTTGGTTTGTGATGCTTCGCTGGGGGCTTGTAAGTCTGGCGGCATGGAGTAAATTTTCCCACGATGTGACGTATGCGCTGGAGATCGTCGGAGGAGGTTGTAGAAGGAAAAAATTTGGCAGGGACGACCAACGGGTCGCCATACACCATTTCAGCTGCCGAGACATCGAGGGCGTCTTTAGGAGTTGTCCTTAGTCCCAGGAGGACCCAGGGAAGCTGAGTAAACCAGTTGCAATCCTTGCAGCGGGACATCAAAACTGCTTTGAGGGTGCGATGAAAACGTTCAACCATTCCATTGGTAGCGGGGTTGTAGGCCTTTGTCTGATGTAGGGTGATGCCCAGGAGATTCGCTAAGGATGTCCACAATTGAGAGGTGAAAGTGGTTCCCCTGTCAGAAGTAATATGCTCAGGGATACCAAATCTTGCAATCCATCCAGAGAGTAAGGCAGATGTACATGCGGCGGACGTTGCAGTTTCCATGGGAATGGCTTCAGGCCAACGAGTGGAGCGGTCGATGACGGTAAACAGGTAACGATGTCCTTGTGATGTGGGTAGGGGGCCTACAACGTCGACGTGAATATGTGCAAAACGACGCTGAGGTTGAGGAAAGGTGCCCACTCCTGAATCCGTGTGTCGGTGTACTTTGGAAGTTTGGCAAGAAGTACAGGCGCGTACCCAATCCTTAGCATCCTTAGAAATGCCGTGCCATGCCTTCAGCAGCTGTGCAGTAGAACGGCACGAGGGATGTGAAAGGCCATGAATGAAATCAAACACCTGCCGGCGCATGGGAGCAGGAATCCAAGGTCGCGGTCTACCAGTACTGACGTCACAAAGGAGGGTGGTGTTGGAGTCTTCGAGGGGGAAATCTTCCCAACGGAGGGACGTGCAGGATGTCCTACATGCTTGATACTCTGGATCCTGTCGTTGGGCTTCAGCCAGGGTGTTGTAATCCAATCCCAGTTGAACGGCAGCCAACGTATTTCTTGACAGGGCATCGGCAACGGGATTCATTTTCCCAGGGACGTATTGAAGGGTGCAATTATATTCAGCCATGGCGGAGAGATGTCGGCGTTGCCGGGCGGACCAGGTATCAGACTGTCGAGTAAAGGCATGCACCAGAGGCATGTGGTCTGTGCGAATGACGAAGGGCGTACCTTCTAAGAAATGGCAAAAGTGACGGACAGCCAAGTGCACCGCCAGCAATTCTCGATCGAAGGTAGAATAACCCGATTCTGCCTTGGACAGTTTTCTGCTGAAGAAGGCCAATGGGCGGGGCGAGCCGTTGACCACCTGCTCGAGTACTGCACCAATAGCGAAGTCGCTGGCATCGGTGGAGAGAAGGAGAGGGGCATGTGGGATAGGAAAAGTGAGAGCCGCAGCAGTTGATAGGGCCTTCTTTGCATTGCATTCAGGTCCTTTGGCTTGCCCTTGAGGGAGGCGTAGAGGGGAGCAAAAGTGGCGGCAATGGCGGGCAGAAAACGGTGATAATAGTTGATCATGCCCAAGACTTCCTGCAGAGCTTTGACGGGCGAGGGCGCGGGGAAGTTCTGAACGGCTGCTACCTTCTCAGGGAGGGGATGGACTCCTCCAGGAGTGATGCGGTGCCCTAAGAACGACACTTCGTTGGCGCCAAAGGTACACTTGTCGTACCGGACTACAAGGCCGTTTTGTTGCAGGCGGTCGAGCACGATGCGCAGGTGACGGAGGTGTTCCTCTTTTGAGGAGGAGAACACAAGTATGTCGTCCACAAAACATGCACTGAAAGGGAGGTCCCCTAAGATGCCATCCATGAGACATTGAAACGTGGCCCCAGCATTACGAAGGCCAAAACATGAGTAATTGAAGGTGTATGTACCAAACGGAGTGGTGATGGCGGTCTTGGGGATGTCTTCTGGGTTCATAGGCACCTGATAATACCCCTTCAGGAGGTCGAGCGTAGAGAAAACCTTTGCTTTGTGCAGGTAGGAGGTCATGTCGGCAATGTTTGGGAGGGGGTAGTGATCCGGTTCTGTTTGCATGTTCAGGCGCCTGTAATCCCCGCACGGACAGAGGGAGCCGTCTTTCTTCAGAACGATGTGTAAGGGTGACGACCATGGGCTGGAGGCCTTTTGGCAAAGGCCCATTTCCTCCATTTCGGCGAACGTCTGTTTGGCGGCTGCCAATCGTTCCGGTGCCAGACGTCTGAATTTTGCGAAGACTTGGGGTCCCGTTGTCTTGATATGGTGATAAATACCGTGCTTGGCAGGAACTGTGGGCGTTTGGCAAAGTTCTGGACGGAAAACTTCTGAGTACGACGTGAGGAGGTGGGCGTAGGCATCTGTGGGTGCGCTGATGTGGAGAGCGAGGTTAGAGGGGCCGGGTTGAAGAGGTGTCGACAAGTACGAGTCTGCGTTGACCAATCGTTGGTGGGCGACATCGACCAGAAGGTGGAAATGAGAGAGGAAATCCGCACCGAGGATTGGCAATGTGAGGTCAGCAACGAGAAACTTCCAATTGAATTTACCGTTTCTGAACGATAATGTGAGGTTCTCGTAACCGTAGGTGGGTATCGCTGCTCCGTTGGCAGCTACCAAGCGGACGTCGGCAGATGTAGACAGACTACGTCGTGTCTTGAAGAGTTCCCTTGGCAAAAGAGAACGACAAGCACCCGTGTCTACCAAAAATCGCACACCCGTTCCTGCATCATGTAAAAAGAAAAGATTAGAAACATGGGAGGCCACCGCCACGAGCGATGGCCTACTAGTGGTAGTAGCAAAACTGCGGCGGATGGGAGGTAGTAAGTGGCTGTAGAAGTCGTTTGTTGGGGCGCGAGCGATTGGTGGGTGGTGGTTGGCTTTGTCGCCGCTTCGGCACATCAGGGGGGTAGGCGTGTATGTCCTACGGAATTCATGTCAGCTTCGGTTGACGTTGAATAGGCATCCTCTTCGTCAGGGGTGGAGGCGTTGATGGAGGTCTTGAAGTGGCTGTCCATAAGGGCGTCGGCTTTGGTCATCAAGTCCTTTATGGGTAAACTATCGACATCGGGTATGGCAGCGCGTATAGGTCCGGGTAAACGGCGTATCCAAAGGGCACGAAGTAGGTTCACCTCACGAGGAGAGCCGTCTGCGGCAGGTTGAAGGCGAGCGATACTGGTCATTTCCCTGAGGGCGAGCGAAGCCCTTTGGTCCCCCAACTGTTGTTCCGAGAGCTGAAAAAGCTTTGCTATACGGGCGGCTGGCGACGGCGAGTACTGCTGCAGGAGATATGTTTTGAGGGCGTCGTACGCTATTGGGGTGTCTCCTTGTTCACAAAGCCAGTCGGATATTTCCGGGAAGGTGTTCTCGGGTATCGCCGCGAGAACATAATCTGCTTTGGTGGTTGAGCGAGTCACGCCCTTGATGCGAAACTGGACTTCTGCGCGCTGAAACCAAGCAAACGCCTCTCCGCTGGCGAACGATGAAAGTTTCAATGGGGCAGCCGCAGCGCCAACTTCCGTAGAGTCCGCCATAGTACCAACGATGGAGAGGCGAGGAGGGTGGGGGTGGAAGGCGGTAGGAGCTAGTCGACTTCCGGGGTCACCAATGTGACGGGCCGAGAGAAGGTTGTGACTCAAAGACAGTATGGAAGCAACTGAGTAATTTATTATAGAACACTCTCCTTTATATACAAAACCTTAAGGCAACAGGAAATTTCATGTTCGAAAAACACACAATTTCACAGAGGAAAAACGCAGACATGTTTATTCTGGTTCTTTTTAGTGCGAGGGAAGAGCGAAGATACAAGCAAAATATATACAAAATGAATTATGTACGATCGTGTGACACACGGTTGGTACATATCCCATAAAAGAGAAACAATAGGCCTGCGTCTTGTCATGTGAACACATTTTGATGAAGCATACATCTGATCAAATGTTTCTACACCCACTTTTGTGGAGTTATAGAACATCTGGATGTCCGCCTTCCTCTACTTTAACCGGTAAGAACATGATGGAGGGAGCTCAACAGCATCACCTTCTTTGTCTTATTTACTTGTTGACACTGAAAAGTCAAGTTATGTTCGTAATTGAACATGGGCACTGATAGGAAGCACCTTCTTAAAACCTTCTTTTGGAATATAAAGCTTCCAAAGAATGGTGCCACATAAGTACATGCGTTGATCCTTGAGCGACAAGGTGAGTGCGAGACTTGTGAAGAAGTTTTCCGTCATCACTGTGTGGCCCCTTCTGTTGAAAGGTGTTGTAAGTTCCATCCTGAAAATTTCTCCCAGAGTCAATCCTCTTGGCTCTATCATACACTGTCACCTACCCCAAATATGCAATAGCGTTACACATGTACAGTAGTGCGTATTGGCTTCACACGCCAACACAAGCCTGATGACATACCTATCCACAAGCCTGATGACATACCTATCTTCTTCTTTGTCTACATCTTTTCCCACTTCTATGTGGGGTCTATGTTTCTGGTCAGCTTTCTCCATCTACCTCTGTCCCACACCTCTTCACCGGTTAATCCCTTTGATCGAAGGTCATCTTTGATACAGTCTCCCTCTCCTTCTCGCTCCCCGTACCTCCATTTCCATCACTCTCCTCTCATTATACTGTTCATCTCTTCCCATGATATGGCCATACCACCTCAGTCTACTTTCTTGGATCTTATCTGATAGTTTTCTAACTCCTGTGGTACCCCTAATTACCTCATTCTGTATCTTATCTCTTCTTGTCACCCCACACATCCATCTCAACATTCTTATCTTTACCACATCCATCTTCTTCTCTTCTGTCTTCTTTATTGCCCACGTCTCCGCTCCATACATCATTGGCGGTCTCACAACTGTCCTGTGTACTTTACCTTTTAACTTAACCCCTATTTTCCTGTCGCATAGTACTCCACGCACTTTTTTTCAATTCTTCCATCCTGCTTGTATTCTGTGGTTTATTTCTGCCCCCAGATCACCATCCTCTGCAACTGTTGATCCTAAATACCTGAAATTTTCAACTCTTTTTCAATCTCTCTCCTTGTAAACTAACTTCCCCATTCTCCCCATTTTTCAATCTCAAATACTATGTCTTTTTCCTGCTGATCTTCAATCCCCTATATTCCATTTCTATTCTCTACTCATTCAGTTTCTCTTCTACTACCTCTCGCCTAGTGCTACACAGTTTAACATCATCAGCAAAAAAGATACACCAAGGAGACGGATCTCTAATACCTTGTGTTACTACATCCATGACCAGATCAAATAGGTAAGGGCTCAATGCAGATCCCTGATGTAGTTCCACATTTACTTGGAAACTTTCTGTTAGGTCTATACTGCTCTTAGCATTTGCTTCTGCCCTTTCATACATATCTTGGGTGATTCTTACGTATTTCTCAGGGACTCCCTTTTCTCTCATACATCTCCACAGCTCCTGACGTGGTACTCTATCGTATGCCTTCTCCATGTCAATAAAGACCATATGTAATCCTTTCTGTTTCTCCCGATGTTTTTCTATCGTCTGCCTCAAAGCAAATATTGCTTCTACAATCCCTCTTCCAGGCATGAATCCAAATTGTTCCTCACCAATTGTTGTTTTATCTCTGAGTCTCTTCTCAATGATCTTCTCCCATATTTTCATAGTATGGCTTATCAGCTTTATGCCTTTGTAGTTGTCACATTCCTGGATGTCTCCCTTCCCCTTATAGATGGGAATGATTAGGCTTCTTCTCCATTCCTCTGGCATCCTTTCCTGATTGAAGATCTGCGTCAGGTCCCACAAGATATCTATGCCTTCCTCTCCAAGACTCTTCCATACCTCTACTGCAGCTTTACTATTTTTCATCTTCTTTACTGCTTGTTCTACTTCTCTTCTAGTCACTCCTATGGTAACTGTCTCGTTTGGGAGTCCATCTTCAAATACTGTTCTTGGGTTCTCCTCATTCAATACTCCTTCAAATTAAGTTTCCCACCTTCTTTTAATTTCATTCTCTTCTGCTCGAACTATACCATTGCTATCTTTTATTTGGCTTATCTGTGTCAGGTCTTTAGATGCAGCATCTCGGGCCTTAGCAATTCATAATATTTTCTTCTCTCCTTCTGGTGTTTGCATCTCTTTGTAGATTTCATGTAATGTCTCTGCCTTTGCTACTGCTCTTCTTGCTTCTTTCTTTGCTTGTTTATAGTTTTCTTTATCCTGCACTTGTCCTGATAGATTTGGCTTCTTTCTTGGTTTTTACCCGTTCTTGCACCTCATCATTCCACCACCATGATTCTTTATCATTTGAAGGTCTTCTTCATGATGACTTTCCAAGTACTTCCTCAAAGATCCTTAGAATCACTTTTCTATTCTCGGTCCACCATTCTTGTACATCCTCGTGTAACCTTACTGCTTCCAGCACTCTTTCCTTAAACAAGACTCCCAGTTCTTCCTCTTTCAATTTCCACCACTTAATCTTTGGGTCCATTCTCGTCTTTTTACTTCTCCTACAGTTTCTTAGTCTGCAATCAATTACCATTAACCTGTGTTGTGCTGCTACAATCTCCCCATTTATCACCTTGCAATTTCTAACTTCCTTCAGATGGTCTCTCTTACACAGCAGCAAATCTGTCTGTCTCTCCCTGCCACCACTACTGTAAGTAATCACTCTGTTAATCTTCTTCTCAAAGAAGGTGTTGATCATTGCTAGGTCAAAAGCCAATGCAAAATCAATCACTCTTTCTCCCCCATCATTTCTCTCACCCACACCCCAACCTCCATGCACTCTCTCTATCCCTTCCCTACTAATTCCCAAGTGGCCGTTCAGATCTCTTCCTATAATTACCCTTTCCCTTGCAGGAATTATTCCAAGCTCCTGGTCCATCTCCCAGAATGTATCCGTCTCCTCCTCTGTACATCCAGTTTGCGGGGCATAGGCACACACCACATTGACTATTGTTGCTCCCAGTCCTAGTTTTAAACTCATAATTCTGTCATTTTTTCTATTCACCCCAATCAAATTTTCCTTCAACTCTTTCGATAATATTATTCCTACTCCATTTCTTCCTTCCATATTTACTCCACAGTAATATAATTTACAACCTTCGCCTATTTCTCTTGTGTTATTTCCCTTCCACCTGGTCTCCTGCACACACACCACTCCAATCTTCCTTCTCTCCATGAGGTCAACCAGCTCTCGCCCTTTTCCAGTCATTGTCCCCACATTCAGAGTTGCTACTCTCATATTCTCCTCAGATATTTTCCTCTGAGCTTGCCTCTTTAACCCAGCCCGCCCATGACTGGGTAGCCCTTGAAATATGTAGATGTAATATAATACGTAATGTACTTAAAAATTTATGATAAATATGCATATTCTATTTCAATTACATTATTCCTATATAAGAACAAATATGTAAATACAAGGGAACAATTATTTAACTTTCCTAATTTTTATATAAGAACAAATATTTAATTACCAAGGAACAATTACTTGAACAGAAACAAAGTGAAAATATGTATACTTACTTAGCAGACTTATTGGAATATAATTCTTGTAGGGACACTGGCCTTTGATTAGTACAAGTTTTTCATTAGCAGTCAAATGAGGTCCAAAACCGTAGCTTCCCCTTCAACACGCCAATGTGGCCACTCTTTTTTTTCCTTATGGGGCGAGGCAATATTTTAACACTCTCATCGAAACAAAGTACCCGTACCAAGAGGGGAAATCGATGCTCGTTCATGGTGCACAGATACAGTGGCCTCCCTTCGATGAGGTCCTTCATATCAGAGGTCGTGGTCTGGTTATTACTCCAGTTTGAAGACATTATCAGAATCCTATTGAATGCTTTTAGTTCTGTTAACTCCATATCCTTGAGGGAAACATTGCCCTTGTGGTGGTATTTATCTCTCACAAGGGCAAGACGAACATTGGAATGTTCAATGATCACATCGAGGATGACATCATCCAGGAACAGAGAGTAGATGTCGGACAATATCCTCACACCCATAGCAGAAAATGTGGGACCTCTCAGTTCAATAGGCTGAGTAAACGTGTTGGGAAGAGGGGTTAGAGTCTCTGTCCCAGTGTGGGCCATTGCAGCCTTGAACCACGTCCTGCGTTACACGTCTCATTAGGGCTCCCATGGCTGGTTGGAGTTCCCCTTCCCCTTGTCCTTCTCTCCTCCAGCTGGTCATGTGTCATGTGATGTTTGGGTGCCAACAATACCGGATACAGATGCTTCACCCTATGTGTTTACGAAAGGGACAATTTCATGGTCAGGAATTTATGTGTTTACGAAAGGAAAAATTTCAGGGTCAGGAATTTCTGCCTCCTCTTGCAATTCATCTCTCTCCAACGCTTGTACATCCACTTCCTCATAATCTGAGATGTCAGCGATCTTCAGATAGTTGTCAACATCACTCTTTAACTCCATTAGGAGTGAGTTGATATAATTAAAGCCTAGTAAATACTGTCACTTGGTGATGATCTAAAAACAAAATGCAAGAAATACAGAATTAGCATTCAAAGAAAAATGGACTACATGGCAATATATGGCATATTTGGCAGCATCAGTGTTACCCATACACTGTATAAACCCTTTTTCTACACTCTCCAATAACCCTGCTTCATACAAGTCTAAACATTACTGCTCATGAAAAAAAAAATGCAAAAACATTGTTATTTTATCATTTACCATTTTTAGGAATGTTTAGATCGAGGCTTGACCCCAAGGAAGCCCCGAATTAATGCAAGGGGGACAAATGGTAATAGAGGTGATATTTTATGGGAAAATAACTTACTTTTTTACAAGTGCTCAGGATTGTATTAGACCCGGCGTACATATCCAGGGTTAATTCAAATTCCCCTTAACCAATATATGGAGGGAAATAAACTATATTGTGTTCATATATAGATAAATTTCTATCTCATATTGCGACCGAACCATGGTTTTTTCAAATGAAAGGCAAAGTCACTATCAATCATGCCACCAGAGGCTCTTGAAATATTTTGGAACCTGAGTGTGAACTGCATTTCGGTACTTATTTGGTGATCCTGGTAAGTTCTGTCTTTCATTCCAGCAAGTTTTACCTAACTTCCCAATTGACCAGGAAAGTAATTTATAGTCCTTATTTGGAACTACCCCTAATTAGTAAATAAATGGATGAAAATATAATCAATATAATTTTAAAATAAAGATATATTTTAACCTAATATTATGACTGAACCCTAGTCTTTTTAAATGAATGAAGCATCACTGTCAATTATTCCACCTGATTTTCATGGATCATCTGGCTTTGAATCCACTGACACACCAGCGAGATATTATCTAACTTCCCGATCCATTAAGTGCTCTAAGTGACAGATTTTTAATTCAATTTAACCCTTATGAGTCAATATATGAGTAAAAATAAACAATATCATGTTCAAATATAAATAAATTTCACTTCATATTGGGAGCTAACCATAGTCTTTCCAAATAAAAGGTGAGGTTGCTATTAATCAGGCCAGCAGTGGCTCTAAAACATTTTGGAACCTAAGTGCTGACTGCTTTTGAGGAATTATCTATTGAGACTACTGTCTTTCATATCAGCAAGTGTTATCTAACTTTCCGATACACCAAGTAACCTAATTTATAGCTTTTAATTTGAATTACTCCTAATGAGCAAATATATGGGTGAACATAAAGACAATATCATCTTCAAATATAAATAAATTTCTACCTCACATCATGACTGCAGCTTAGTGTATTTGAAAAGGTATGAAAGACAGTGGTCCCCTCTTATCTTTTGAAGGAAAACACATTTTTTTTATTTAGTTTTCATCAGTACATAAATCATTAACTTCCTCCAAAGCCTATGCACACACACAAAACTTAAATATATCATTTACTTTATAAACTATCAAGACCATTTATTAGTAAACCATTACTATAATAACACTCTTGGGTGGTCCATTGTTATCACATTAAGTGATCTAGCGTGAGGGACCATTAATAACATTGACCTCGACCTTTTGAATCCCAGTAGGAAGATAGGACCCCTACACTCATCTGTCAACACCGGGGAAAAAATAAGCCACCTCTACATATTTTTTTGTTGAAACTTAAGTTTTAACCATTAATATAAGTAAGATATATTCAAAATATATGTTGAAAACAAAGCACTAAATTTCAATAGACTCCTTGATGCTAATATGATTACCATAACATAAAATTGGCATCCTATATCTGCACCAGCCACAGCACATTGATCTTAAAAACTTTGACAGAGTATAGGGCTCGATCCCAATATAATTGATAGGTGTATCCCTTCTCTTGTGCTAAAATACCAAGTGAAAGACAACCCATTGGGGCAATGATGACTGAATATGCTTATTTGTAGTAACATGAGGCCTATTTTCAGTGGAAGGGTTATAAATCAGATTTAATTTGGAATAACTATACTCTGTTCCTCAGGGAGTTTATGCTCGTTCTGAAAAGGAATACAGTTTGTCCATAAATGAATTTGTTTGGTACAACCCAGGAACATAATGGTGGGCTACCCCTTATTCTGCATTCTTTTGTGTAGACTTAAACGGCTCCCCTGTTACTTAATCAGATGTCTGTGTAACTCAGTATCCAAAGAAAAAGGCAATCCTCTTGCTGATGTTTTTGAGAAACAAGAAACTGGATCTTCCTCAATCCAGTTCTCCTGAGGCTAAACTGACCAGTTAAGCTTTTCTGCCCCAGGAAATTAAAATACCCAAATGGGATTTCTCCTATGTTTTTATAGAAAAAATAAATAAAGTAAATTTCTAAATGACAATATTGTATGAAAATATAATAGAAAGAGTATGTGAAGATATAAAAAGATTTTTACAATCTATGTATGGTGGAGATAAGACGACTTGAGTTAACTAAGATGCTAGCACTTCATACGTATCTGTAAACTTGATTGCTACTTCACATTCGGAGCTTTGAAATTGTTTTACACCTTTGGCTGACATTATAACCCTAAGCGATTCCCCCTGCTTCAAAATTGTGAAGGTCATAGATATTGAACGTTTGTATGGCTTCGCCAATTCCTTTTCTTCCACACTTTCATGTTTCTGGATAATTTTGTTTTTATTCAATGGACATCATCCCCCTCTTCTCTGGAATGTCACTAACACTTACTTCCCTAGGAGGCTTAGTTACAAGAAAGTTAGATGGGATTCTCACAAAACACGAAGCACAAAGTAAGATACCGCAAGGATAGTGTTTACCCTACGGTTGATTGACTGATTAATTGTTGAATATCTGGCTCCATAACATCAGTAGTGTTTGATGCTTAAAGGAGTATGATTAATAACATATAATTAATTCAAGATAGAAAAACATAAATGAATAATTATCTGTAATAAAGATATTTAAAATTTCATATACTATTCATAAACTAGTAAGAAGGCCAGCTTCCAATGTGAACTTCAAAATACCACTGGCATCATATAAGACATCTCCTCAGAATTTTGTTGAGGATGTACTTGGCTATTTGCCATCCTCATCATAAGCTTCAGAAGGGAATCGTTCTCTAAGAACCCCTAGAATGGGATATTCAATAAGTAAATGCCTAACAGTCAGGGAAACTAAGCAATCATTACAAAAGGGTTTGCATCTGCCAGTCATCAAGAACTCCTGTGTTAAGCGTGTGTGCCTTGCTCTACGAGGTGAATGCGCAAAGAGAACGAGAGAGTGTGTTGGAGGCTGGGGGATGATGTGTCGTATCTCGGAAAAGTCATATATTAATTCACTTGTAGGCCAAGGTATTACTGCATATATATATATATATATATATATATATATATATATATATATATATATATATATATATATGTATGTATATATATTATATATATATATATGTATATATATATTATATATATGTATATATATATATATATATATATATATATATATATATATATATATATATATATATATATATATATATGTGTATATATATATATGTATATATATATATATGTATATATATATATATATATATATATATATATATATATATATATACTGTATTTACATTTATATGTGTGTGCTTGTATTCTTTTACATGGGTGTGCTCATGTACATAAGGTTTATGAAGGTTTCTATAATTTGGAAATTTTTCTCTTGGTTTTTTTTTCTTTTTTTTTGTATGTGGCCATTCCTTTCTTTTTCCTTTCCCCTCTTAACATGAACTGTACATCCACTCTATAATTTTCAAACACCGCCCATAGGGGAATGATTTATCACTCCCCTACAAGAGATTTTCGGTTTTGCACCTCCCTACTTCCTTTATTTTGTCTTCCTTTTTCTTTCCTTCCGATTTTGATTTTCTGTAATTCCCTTTTTACATTACTTTCTATTTCCAAGTATGTTACGAGTTTTTCTTTTTATAATAAAGTTATTTTTTTGCTTTTATATACTTGTAGTTGTTATCTCCATTGAAGAAATATTATGGAAATCTTATATTTACGTTTTTTTAATTTTTCTTTTTTTATTCCCCGTTGACCACTCCTTATCTTTAAGTTTATCTCATATTTAACGTTTCCTTTCTTTCATGTATTTTGGACATTTTCTTTCGTAGATAATATTCATCAGCAACAATTTATCTATACCTTGTCTCAATTATCTTTTCTGTGTCCATCCATTTATTTTCCCTCTGCTCCTGTCCTCTATGCAAAGTTTTTATGACCGTTCTTTGATGAATAGTCCTCCTGTTAACTTTGAACTTTTGTCTGCTTCGTTTGCTTTTTGTTCTTTGTCCTTTCTTCATCGTCACCCCGTTCAGACACTTCTCCTTTTGCATTTCCCTTCCCCCCCCCCTCTAACATCTCTTGCGGACTTGCTGTTCCTTATATTCAAGTTTACTTACTCAGGGCATGTCCTCGCACGCCTGCTTCTTCTCCCTTTAATTAATCGAACGGTAAACGATGGAGGGATGAGAAGTAGGGAAAGTTTACTTTAAGAGGGAAGGAGGAAGGAAATAAACTGACGGAGGAGGGACTCCATTATTGGAGGAACTCCAGACTTGAAGGTTAAACGTCCATCACTGCATGAAGGTTTCTTCTACTAGAACATCTCACCTCATTCAACCATGCTCTAATATTTGTATTGAAATATAGAATTTGAGTTTTCTTCTGCCATTCAGAAATAGGCATATTCAGCTCAAGCGGCATACACACACATACACACATTATATATATATATATATATATATATATATATATATATATATATATATATACGGTATATATATATATATATATATATATATATATATATATATATATATATATATATATATATTATACTGTATCTGTGTATGAATGTTTGTGTATATGTATGTATATAGGTTTGTAAATTTTGTAGATGAATGAAAGAAAGAAGGTTGAAGTGAACTATTTAGCTAATAAATGTGTTGTAAGAAGAATGGTATGATGAAAAATTTAGAGGTATGTAGAAGCGGTAGAAAGTTAGAAGGGTGAATCAAAGGCTTTTTATGCGTTGTGTTTGTCTCATATTGAGTTGGCTAAATAAAAGCTATTAGGTGGTCATAGAGTACCTAGTTACTTCTTAGGTGGATCTGTCATAAGGGAACAACAGACAACAAACGTTAGAAAAAATAGTATATAATTGACATGTAGAAGGAGATGGAAAGAGTGGCTGAGGCACGCAAAAGTAATGGTTCAAACTCAAGGATAGCCTACTATCGTTTCCAGAGGCCGTGTAATAGTGTTTTTTTTTTAAATAACTCCTAATATAAATGATGGCTTTCCATGATATCTAAGCAGGGAGCGCTTCATACAATGGCCTAATTTTGGGAAATACTGTGCATTGCCAATTACGTTTCATTACCTTTTTTACTTAAGAAAATGAGGCTAAAGCCAGTCTTAGCCACCCACACATTCGCAAAAGTGATGACGTCCCTCAGTGACGTTGTTATAACGTTTCTTCCCCTGTACCTTCCATCCCCCGAATTGTTAAACGCCTGTTTAACTCCATAGATAATTGTCATATGACCTACCCCAAGCAATACGAAATTATTTGTCAGTAAAAGTTCAGCATACCTGGTAATGTGATTCGTGACTTTAGACTTTACCTAAACACAAGACCAACGTTTTATATCTTACCCACTCACTTACATTGAAGATCAAGAATGAGACTTATGACAGGACACGAAAGAAGCCATGCTAACCCTATACTTCGCACTTCAAGCGAGTGTTGGTAAAGCAATAGAAATATATTTTTGTTTAGGTTAAGCTGTAGGACTCATTCTTCCATACAACACAGGTTACTCGATACATCAATTGCCAGGAAGAAAATGACAGAGAGCATTGTTTGATATAATTTATCATATCAATTTCACCAGAGAGAGTAGCTTGAATTCCTTAGAAGGTAGACTTCTAAAAGATGTTTCATATAAGGGCATTGACATGGCCATTTGATAAATTTTGAAATCATATATATATATATATATATATATATATATATATATATATATATATATATATATATATATATATATATATATATATATATATATGTGTGTGTGTGTGTGTGTGTGTGTGTGTGTGTGTTCATACATAAGATTTATTATATTTCAACCTATAGTTTTATATATTTATTTACGTTACTAGTACCAGTACCTATTTTTCTTACTTAAAAGATATGTGACAAATATCATTGCGACTTTGTCACTGGAATTATACCAGACTTCAATTCATGAACCAATCAACCTTACTTTGAGAAATCCATTGACATTGTCTACATGCCAAGCTGATATACTCGTATCAAAGTATTCATTAGCTTTGCTTTTCCAAATAATGTTATCACCAATTGCTGGAAACCATTGATTTATGAGGGATGAAAAAAAAAAAAAACAAGAAATGGACACATACATTTTACTCATCATCACTCTCAAGGAAAAAAAATTGTTTTCTATTTCTACTAATGTTTTTATTTTATTTTTTAGTCGCAAATCTAAAATTTGTAGGAGTCCGAGTAGAATATCTCTCAGTGCGATTTCACACCCCTGTTTTAAACCTGTTCTATTATGTTTGATAAGTTGTGTTAACCATCTAATCATTATCTACCACCATAAAACATTTTATTGCTCTTCCAGCTCTTTTTATATGTGCAGTACACAGTCTTTCCTAACAGGGATTTACTCGGTAGCCTAATAACAATGGGAATGAAGGAAAGAAGGCAAGAAGGAAGGGGGGGGGGGAGTACTAGGATAGCCATAGGTATAACACCGAAGGAGGGTTAGGGGAACCTTTGCGTCACATTTACGTGATTAAGTAACACTTCTTCCAAACGCTCTGAAGGAAGGGAAGAAGTTCCTCTTTTTTCTAAGAGTAAACGGGTTAATTTTTAAGCACATCTGTCAATTCATTGCACCTCCAAAAATTAGGCCAATGTTTGAAATATTCATTGCTGTAGTTTCATGGAAATTCATAAGACGGTTTGTTAGATATTTGGGAAAAACACTATTACACGGCCCCTGGAAACGATAGTAAGTGAATAAATGGATTAGGGTGTTTTGAGATGATCTGGTCATGTGTAAACAAATAATAATCATTAGCTGGGAAGAGAGTGAACAACCAGCAGAAGTGATAAGAGGGAGTAGGAGATGGAAAGCTAAGGAGTGCTGGAAAGGTGGTTTGGAAGACGTATTGGAGATTCAGGACTTTAACATCCTGGAATTGACAAAACCTGAAGATGTGTGTGAATGGCACAGTCTGGCTAGGATGTTCGATTTCTTATCCAGGAAGCTTCTGTGTTGGAAGATGAAGTGCATGGTGTTGGCAACTTTTTATTTTTACAAAGGATGTTCATCCACAAATTAGTCTCTGCCTGTTATATATATATATATATATATATATATATATATATATATATATATATGAATATATATATATATATATATATATATATATATATATATATATATATATTGTGTGTGTGTGGTGTAAGTAATATATAATTAAGATTATGGGAGATAATTCTGAGCTGAAGTTTGTTATTGTTAGTGTTATGTAGAACGTATTACTGTCTAAGTGTAGGATAAGTAAATTTAAAGTGTACTTTAAAGCAAAACACTGGGAACAGTGTAGAAGTTGTGGGGTTGGCAACTGTGGTTTGAGGGTGGTAAAGAATAGTGTTGGTTTTTGTTGTGCTCAAGATTTCGCTGGCGATGATTATAGATTAGTTGGCTTGCGATAAGATTCTTTTTCTTCGGTGGTGATCGAGGGCTAGAGCTCAATGTGAAAGCTGTTGACAAATGGTGGAGGTGCAGGCTGTCAGTAGGTAGGGCCAGATTGTTATATCCGTTGCTACTGTGTTTGTCCAGTTTTGGTGTATGGTCATCGCATAGTGTGTTTGGTCTGTGATTGTCTCCTGCTGTGGTGTTTCGCCCGATGTTTGTGTGCAGTAGCACTAGTGGTGTCATCAGTGTTGTCTCATAGGTAGTAGGTTGCCAGAGCAACAGCCACCAGTTGAGATACTACGGCTAGAGAGTTACTGGTCCTTTGACTGACCAAACAGTGCTAAATTGGATCCCTCTCTCTGGTTACGACTTATTTTGTCTTTGCCTACACTCAGATCAAATAGGCTGGCCTATTCTCTCCACATTCCCCTCTGTCCTCATACACCTGACAACGCAGAGATTACCAAACAATTTTTCTTAGCTTAAGGGGTTAGTTGTTCAGTGGCTACTTTCCTCTTGGTAAGGGTAGAAGAGACTCTTTAGCTATGGTAAGCAGCTCTTCTAGGAGAAGGAAACTCCAAAATCAAACCATTGTTCTCTAATCTTGCGTAGTGCCATAGCTTCTGCAATATGTTCTTCTGCTGTCTTGGATTAGAGTTTTCTTGCTTGAGGGTACACTCGGGCATGCTATTCTATTTTATTTCTCTTCCCCTTGTTTTTTTTTTTATTTTTTTTTTTTATTTTTTAAAGCTTACTAACAGGGGTACCCAGTGTTGCCCGGTTATATTTGCACTTGGATTTTGAATGTGGGCATAAATCCCCCCTCATTCACAAATTATGATCCAAATGAAGTCTTCTGGAAAGCGTTATTGTATAAGTAAGGTTCAACTAGCAAAGGCAGTCTTATTTTCCACTGCAACACAATCCAGGAAGTTCATTCTTCCATTGCTGAGCATCGCAGTGATTACATTGTTGTGACATTAAGCCAATTTGTACTGTCTTCTGTTTCATAGGTTTATCTTGGATTTTTAGTGAAGGCAGCAAGGTGCCATTGTACAGAATTAAAAGCAAGGGCTCTTGCTTCTGTTTTCCTGACTCTTATCAATATGGCAAATATTCACAGCTCCTTCCGATGTTTCTTGATTTCTATGAACAATCATTCAATGTTGGTTATCCTATACTCGAGTCATTTTTTGATTTCTTGATTCCTGACTTCTTACATGCTATTCTTTGTTGATTATTTTCAAGACAAGAAAATATTTGGTCTTCATCCTGTGCTTCACGTCTAGCTGCCATTCTGATTGCATTGGTGTTCCTTCTTGAATTCCTCTGTTTTTCGTCTTCTACATCACATCTAGTTACCATTCTGCTTGGATTGGTGTTTCTTCTTAAATTCATCAGTTCTTCGTCTTCTGCCTCTGTCTAATTGCCATTCTGCTTGCATTGGTGTTTCTTCTTGAATTCCTCTGCAGTTCATCTTCGGCTGCACGTCTAGCTGCCATTTTGCTTATATTAGTGTTCCTTCTTAAATTCATCTGCTCTTCGTCTTCTGCCTCATGCGTAGCTGCCATTCTGCTTGCATTAGTGTTCCTTCTTGACTACATCTGTTTTTCCTCTTCTGATTCACGTCTAGCAGCCATTCTGCTTGCATTGGTGTTCCTTCATAAATTCCTCTGCACTTCATCTTCGACCTCACGTCTAGCTGCCATTCTGCTTGTGTTAGTGTTCCTTCTGAAATTCATCTGGTCTTCGTTTTCTGCCTCACATCTAGCTGTCATTCTGCTTGCATTGGTGTTCCATCTTGAATTCATCTGTTTTTTTGCCTTCTACTTCACGTCTAATTGCTATTCTGCTTGGATTGGTGTTCCTTCTTAAATTCCTCTGCACTTCATCTTCGACTTACATCTAGCTGCCATTCTGCTTGTATTAGTGTTCATTCTTAAATTCATCTGCTCCTCGTTTTCTGCCTAACGACTAGCTGTCATTCTGCTTGTATTAGTGTTCATTCTTAAATTCATCTGCTCCTCGTGTTCTGCCTAACGACTAGCTGTCATTCTGCTTGTATTAGTGTTCATTCTTAAATTCATCTGCTCCTCGTTTTCTGCCTAACGAGTAGCTGCCATTCTGCTTGCATTAGTTTTCCTTCTTGAATTCATTGTTTTTTCGTCTTCTGATTCACGTCTAGATGCCATTCTGCTTGCATTGGTGTTCCTTCTTAAATTCCTCTGCTCTTCCTCTTCGGCTTCATGTCTAGCTGATATTCTGCTTGTATTAATGTTCCTTCTTGAATTCATCTTTTTTTTCGTCTTCTGTTTCGCGTCTAGCTGCCGTTCTGGTTGCATCAGTGTGACTTCTTGAATTATTCTTTTTTTCGTCTTGTGCTTTACGTCTAGCTGCCATTCTGGTTGCACTGGTGTTCCTTCTTAAATTCCTCTGCCCTTCAATTTTGGCTTCACGTCTAGCTGCCATTCTGCTTATATTAGTGTTCCTTCTTAGATTTATTTGCTCTTCGTCTCCTGCCTCACGTGTAGCTGCCATTCTTCTTGCATTGGTGTTCCTTCTTAAATTCCTCTGCTCTTCATCTTCGGTTTCAAGTTTAGCTGCCATTCTGCTTGCATTAGTGTTCCCTCTCAAATTCATCTGCTCCTCGTCTTCTATCTCACATCTAGCTGCCATTCTGATTGTATGTTCGTTCCTTCAATCCCTCTGCTCTTCATTTTCTGCCTTATGGCTAGCTGCCATAGTTTTTTTTTTTTCTTCAGCCTGTGTCTCACGTCTAGCTGTCATTCTTCTTGCATTTCCTTCCCTTCGTGAATTCCTCTGCTCTTCTGTTTCCTGCTATCTTCTTTTCACCGAATTTGTTTTATGGGATTTACCGAGTGAGAACCTCTTTTTGGGTGGCATCATTTTGAAGAAAACTGAAAATTATTTAAAGATTACATAAGACTCAATCATTAAATATTCTGTAAGTTTTTGTACATTTTATCACACGCTGTGTGTGTGTGTCTGTGGGGGTGGGGATCTCCAGGGACCCCCCTTTTTAGGACAAATTTCCAAATTTATATTGCCCCAAATAATCTCTTGTGTTCATACAATCTCTATGTCGACATTCATTGTAATTGATTCAATATTATTGAATGCAGTTTTACGGGGTCTGTAATTATGGGACCCGTAGACCTCCAAGGTTGATCTTGATTAAAGTGGTAATAACAGTGTTAGCTTTCTCGATAAAAATTACATAAGATTTGATCATTAAATAGTCTGCAAGTTCCTTGTATAATTTTTCTATAGCGAACACACGACACACACAGACGTACACTCAGACACACACACAGACAATCACCTGCTTTTTTAGTATCGATATATGAAAGATCTAACTTAATGTTGTTGATGTTTTTAGAATATTCTATTTTAATTATTTATTGATTTTCTTGTAATTCATTTATTTCCTTGTTTCCTTTCCTCACTGGGCTATTTTTTCCCTGTTGGAGCAATTGGGCTTATACCATCTTGCTTCTCCAACTAGGGTTTTAGCTTAGCATGTAATAATAATAATAATAATAATAATAATAATAATAATAATAATAATAATAATAGTGCAAGCTGGCAGTGTGAAATCTTGAGCCTGTTCAACATTACTGGAGATATTTAAGGGGAGTTGTTCCCAATACATTTTGGGGAGAGCTGAGTGTGTGTGTATGTATGTTCACGTGTGTGTGCATATCTATCTATCTACTATTTAGACGGCATTATATATATGTATGTATATATATATATATATATATATATATATATATATATATATATATATTTCGTGGCTATGATATACTGTATACTATATGCCCCCATCACGTGTCAGCTTTCGTGATTTCTACACACACACACACACACACACACACACACACACACATATATATATATATATATATATATATATATATATATATATAAACACATATATATATATTAATAAATATATATAATACATATATATATATATATATATATATATATATTTATATATATATATATATATATATATATATATACATATACATATGTACATATATATATATATATATATATATATATATATATATATATATATATATAAGGTTGGAGCTATCCTCACCAAAGGATTAAAAGGCTCATGAAGAAAATATACGTCTGTTCTGTCTATCTATCTATAAATACATACAGTACTCTAACACACATCTATTCGTACTAGAAGGGTCTAATTAAGCGTTAAACATCTTTTATTACGATCGGTCTCGTAATGAATTGTTCTAATAATCTGTTGTCCATTTAATAGAACTTGCTTGTAAATTTCAGATTCCTGCATTACTTTTTAACAGTTGACGGCATCATTGTAATGTTTCATCCTATTGTCTATGAATTTTCGAGGGTATCTCTTTGGCTGGGTGTCATATATGTTCTGGCTTTCCTTTCCATTTTTGTTGTTATTATTTAGTCTTGTTGCTGTCTTCATATCAACAGTCGCTTTCTTTATAGCAAGGTTTGCGTCAGTAAGGTTTTGTAGAACCATAATGTTTGCAAAGTTGTTTCAATCTGTTTTCTTATCCTATCTTTGCGACTCTCCTGTAAGAAGTCCTTCGAAGCTATAGGCCAACATTTTATGTTAGTGTCATGAAACTTGATAAAGTCTACCCACCCTGTCTGTCGTCATTGTGTTTCTAACAATGCTACCAACTTTAAACCTTTTGCTATCATTTCCATGAAACTATTTCAACTCTGTTGTGTATTTCTTAACTCTTACCTTTAATATTTTTATTTATACAATAAGCTGTTTGAGACCGTGGCCTTACACTTTCTTGGTTGAAATAGATAAGAAGAAATGAGAAAATAGCATATATCAATTGTGCTGAAAGGAGAGCGATAAGCGAAAAATGTTAAACCAAAACATCGAATATTTTGCTTTTACTTGTTTAAACATTTGGCATTGACAAAATATCCCGACATAGAGGGAGCCATTCCGATTTTAGGATTTGGTCGTTATGGACTTTTAAGGGCCACAAAAATACGATTTTTCGTTGCTGTTGTGGTGGTTGTGTTTGGAATAGTTGCCGTCGATTGCTTTTGAACGTTGTAGCCCTTGTTTTTCATTCTTTGTCACTAAACACGTTTTTTTGTTCTATTTGAAGCGAATTCTGTTCATATTTATTGTAGGCTTCTTCCAGTTTCCGGGAGAAAGAAAAGAAAATTACCAATTAGACATTTTATCCGTTTAAATTATTGTGTTGTTTTATTGATGTGTTTCTATTTGACTTGGGTGCTATAAACAAGCAAAGTGGTTTGTATTTATACATACATACATACACATTATTTATATATATATATATATATATATATATATATATATATATATATATATGTATATATATATACACATATGCTACAGCAAAGACAACATAT
>NC_090729.1:75085753-75170753 GCF_036898095.1 Palaemon carinicauda
GTATGATCGCTATCAGGTGAGATCGCATACCAAAGCAAAAGAACGACTTTGAGATCGCATACCAAAACAGCACCCACTGCCCATAATGTTTCCCGTTCTTACATTATATTTGTGCTGTTTTAATCTAGATTCTATTGCTTTGCCACTTTGCCCAATATCTCGTTTGTTACACTGATTGCATGGAATTTCGTAAATGCATTCGTTCATCTGATTTAGGGAATTATTTATGAATATATTCTTAAGTGTATTGTTTTTAGATATTATATATATATATATATATATATATATATATATATATATATATATATATATATATATGTATATATATATAAATAGATAGATAGATAGATATAAATAAATAAATATATATATATATATATATAATATATATATACATATATATATATATATATATATATATATAGATAGATAGATAGATAGATAGATATACATTATATCGATATTTCTATGTAGGTATATGTATATACATATATTTACCTTATATACATACATGCATATATACGTTCGCGCAAGCATGCCTAAACAGTAAAAGGCGTCGTGTCTAATGAACAAAACCGACTGATATACTTTGTTGTTAACCTTTGACGAAAGAAGACGACGATTTATTTCTTCTGGTGACAACTGAAGGACGTTGGATGAGAAAGTGAGGAAGAAAGGAAAGGCTCCTCGGAAGAGAGAAGTTGAATTCGCATGATACAACGACCCTTTTTACCTGAGGTCTCTCCGCTGTGTATCTATTTGTTACCTGGAAACATTTCATTAGTTTCGTTTAAGCTACGTCTTTAATTTTTTTCCCTATTGTTTTATTGCCCTTTTCTTGTCTTGTATCTTCTTTAAGATAAATCACATGAGACATTACAAACAATTGACACGTGCTTAGTTTTAAGATTTTTTTTTTTTATTTGTGGCGTATTCTATTTTATTTCTTCATAATTTTAATGACCCTTGAGTGATGTAAATACCGTACAGTGTTATTATATTTTGAAAATTTCGATGTGTGCGAAGATCTTCAACTCAAGCTTATTGTATGTGCATTACCCTTTACACATCCTGAATTACTACTTGGAAATAGGTACTGTAACGCTCTGAAAACCCTGAGTAGTTCCTAAAAAGGAAACAAAGCAAAATATAATAATGAAATATGTTAATCATGGCAATGTTACTATTGTGTTGAATATATAAATGAGATTTTGTGTTAGAGTGTGCTGTTAACCCTTCCGCTTGAGATCGGTTGTGATGCATGATCATGACGCAGAGGATGAAGTTACTTTTCGTTTCGAGTAACCAGATGCGAAGTGTGGTTTGGTGTGGCCAACATTTTTGCTATTCATATATCCCCCCGCAAGGGTTAGGTTTCCTTCTTTCCTCCCTCCTCATCTGTATCTACCCTCCTCTTAACCCGCCCCCCCCCCCCTTTTATCGTTCCCTGTCCCTCCTTGACATACCAGCTCGGCATCACTTCTCCAGTAACGAAATGCCAAAGGGTTTGCTTACTCGTTATCTTCCGTTTTGCTGTACCGTTTACATTGGGGATGGATAGTCGCATTATTGTACAGTAGCTTACGACTCCATTATGTATCTTTATTGTAGTGCAGGGCCGTCCAAGTTGTTTAGTCAAGAGGCCAAACTTGAAAAAACAAAAAGTCATGCGGGCCAGCTGTGTGTATGCATGTATGTGTGTGTATTTACATGTGTATATATATATATATATATATATATATATATATATATATATATATATATATATATATATATATATGTATATATATATCAATTAGAGGAATTTAAAGAAATATATTTTAAAGAGGGCAAACAAGAGTATTTGATTCAAACAAAGGTGAATTTAGTGGGAATGCTAATAATAGCTTGACTTTATTATTAAAAAAAATTCAGGGTGAAAATCAATGAGAGCGCATCCTAAATTGGACTCGACATTTACGTCACTAATTGAGGATCGTAATGCTGACTTTAATAACTTCATGAATGAAAATATGTTCTCACAGAGCCAAGTAGAACCAAACATTGACAACAGTTTAATATAAACAGCAACGTGTGGGTAATCATGTGAGCAGGATATTTGTGTCCAAAACTCGAATTTCACATCTTGGCGGGTATAATTCGTTTTCATTTTAATTAATTCTTCTTGAAACAAAGGTACATTGATTTTGCAGAGAGCTGACAACTTACACACATCTCTATACCTGTAACCACATGATGGTAAATGTAAAAATCTAAAGCAAAATTGATACTGATCAAAGTCAGCGAATCTATTGTTAAATTGAATTTTAACTTTTAAATAACCCTGCAATTCAGCAAAATCAATCGCTTCATCAGCCCCAAGACGCTTTATTATTGGAAAGGGATTTAAATCCCTCTCTTGTATTTTTTCAATCTGCGTATCCAGTTTTGACCGAAATACTTATATTTATCTGAACAAATCTGCTATTATTTTGGCCTTGCCTTACAATTTGAGATTCAATGAGTTCATGTAGCTTGTTGAATCTGTGAGAAAACATAATCGTATGAACCACTGTGTGTCATCCAAGTTGGATTCCCCAACCCCTTCAGTTAAGAAAAGGTCTTTATAACAGGTAACAAAGCAGTAAACATCTTAAGAACATTACCACAACTCAGCCATCTTACAGCATAAAAGTAAACCAAATCTCCGTATTCTGTTTCAGTTTGTTCTAAATATATAAATTGCCGATATACGAGTACGGAGAAAATTCACAATTTTGATGACCTCTTGCAATACTTGATGTAATTCACCTGACTTACACACTTCACAACATAAACTTTCTTGGGAATGATACAATGAAAAGTAGGTACATCAATGTCCTCATTTGCCTTGAACAAAGCACAAAATACTACATCTGTGGCAATTGAACTCAATTTTTCATGTTCAATTCAAATTTTGCATATTCTTTTTTTAATAGCCTCAAGAATATCACAGCCACGAGTGTGGTCATCCAGTGGAGTTGAAGCTAATAGTTCTTCTCTGACAACAAATTTATCAGTTATTTATCTTATCCAGATGTAAAGTTGTGCTTTGTCTCATGTCTGTTGATTCATCGAGTGCTAAGCTAAAAGCCAAGCAAGAGTTCATGTCTGTTAAAGTTGTTGTTTTATGTTTTCACATAAATTTACGATTGTTCTTGCTGCCGTTTGTCTGATCAGCGGCAACATCATTATTCTTTGGGTCAACTTTTGCTTTTTCATTAAAATCGAAAGCAAGCAATTCAGCCACGCTAATAAGGACTTCTTCATCCATTTCTGTATCACTGAAACATTTCTTTCATCTTGTATGATCCATGCACATTTAAGGGTGGCAATTTGAACCATTTCATCTTCACTCAAAAACTGCCTGAGGTCATCTCTTTGCATATTTATATAGATTTTTAAATTTTCCCATTTATGTTTTCTCTTATCAGAATTAAGGGAATATTTATCTTTATGTGCACTGTGAATGGTATCATAATGTCTTTTAATATTATATTTCTTCCCTACAGTAAGAAATTTGTTGCACAGTAAACCAGATACTCTTTACATACGCAGTAGCGTTCATATTCCCCGATACTTCAGTGACACATTGATATGAAGAACTGCATAACCTTTGTACATAAGATCATTCCAATTCCGACGGGGAAAAAAAGAAGAGAAGGAAACTATGATCTTGGCACTCTATCTTTACAGTATAGGAATGTCAAAACGAGGTTAAAACGGAACCCAGTTACTAGTACAGCGTTATATGTGATGAGCTTTTGTTATTCTAAATAAATCATCATTTGAAAATATGATGTAACACACAACAGACGCCAATGAATCTTTTCTTTGTAGCTGATTATTTGACAAAGAATATTTCATTTATTCAACTATAAGCGGTAAATATAATTTCCATGATATAAAAGAGCAATATAGTTTTACTTATTTTTCTCTCGCGGGCCACTTTCAAAATCAAACGGGCCACTTTTGGCCCACGGGCATCGGGTTGGACGGCCCCGTTCTAGTGTCTTTATCCACAGTTAATTCCTCCATCTTTATATGAACGAGAAACGGAACGAGAGAGCTAATTTAAGAATTGGCAATGGTTTTGGGGAAACTTAGAGACAATTGAGATATTTAAAAAGGCCATGGAGATCTCAAAAGTACCAAATGGTCCGTGGATTGAATCAATTCACGTACATATTGTTAAAATACAATGTGTCTGCATCTTCCCATTATCTTTATTTACAAGATATTTATCGAAATCGCCTGAGTTGATTTTCTCTTCTAATCCTAATGGTGGTATTTATGCTTTAGAGACCAACTGCAGTTGATGTATCCTAATTGGCTGTCTTTCATTACTAATGTTTTCTTAGAAAACTTCCTGTGCATTTTAGTCTACTTCTCTGAAATGAATGTGCATACTATCCGTTTTGAAGCGACACTTTCTTCCTCATTGGTATAGAGTCATGTTCATGCACTCAAGTCCACGAGGGACTGAAATGCTACTCAGGGGTATCTTGCACCATTGTGTCTGTCTCTATTTTCTTATAAAGAAATAAGTTACATTTTCAAACTCCAATATTTTTTTTTTTTGCAATAGAATATGTTATTATCATTAGAAAGGAAACGACAACTGCGTGTGGACTGCAATCTAAATAATGAATTCATACTCAGTCACAACTGGCGATAATGATAGAGAGAATTGAGGCGGAAAGGAACGACCCTAGGGACGCTGTGACTCCACCACCCTGCAGCGGCGACAGTCCCAAGGGTTCTTTTTTTATATTCTCCTTGCCAAACATGAACGAATGTTGGGAGAGAGGCTGTCCCAAAGTTAAACTTGAAGATGAGTACCCTTAGACATACCTTGGTACAAGGAGAAAAAAAATACAATAAATACATGGATATACATTGCGTTTTTATATTCATAGGCATTTGAAATTTGTGTATTATTTACTAAATGTTAGTCAATGAATATCGTGATGAGTACAGCATAATAAATCAGTCCGTTGAATTTGAAAGAGCGGTAATAAGCAGGGAAATACTCGTATGAATCTAAACTGGATACAGCTGAAAGATGTAAAAATGCTGTTCTGAAGAGTAGAATAAAACTTGACTTTGAAAGGTTACGCAATAGCGATGATCCTATGATGGGAAAGGATAAGCCAGGATGGGTAAACACGAGTAAAGGGAATCAAAGGGGCGAATGGTATTGGCTCCCGTAGAGAGGAAATCGATGAGTGAGGAAGTTTCCTCGATGTTGAGGCATAATTAGGAAACGGCGTTGATGGAGAGGAAATGGGTGGCGAACGTGGAAGAGATCCAACAGCATTGACAAGAGAAAGGAGGAAAAAAGGAGGATGCCAGTGGGAATGGAACACTGCGAATAAGATGAGAGAGAGAGAGAGAGAGAGAGAGAGAGAGAGAGAGAGAGAGACTTCAGATAACATTATAAACAAAGGTTCTTTAAGGAACTGTTGAGAAAAGGCCAGGAAATAAGGTGGAGTTTAGGGGAATTTTATCGTGTTATAGGGGTGGAAATTTGGGTGTTATATTTTGAGTGTGCGGTTACACCTCTTGTGGTTTTTATTCATTTTGATATAAATGATATGATGCAGTGTTCAAAAGGTATGTAAGGTATCCGATTAAACGTCCATTGATGGGAGAAGAAAAACACATTAAAGGTAACTAAGATATGTATTGTCCTTATGCAGTATATACATAAGTGTGTTTATGATTGTATTTTTAGATAGCAACAAAGACAGATTGTTAAAATGGTTTAATCAAACGAGGAACATAAGCAAATAGTGGCATCCATTATAAAAACTACATATACTCAATTGGTGTCGAGTTCTTTTGGGGATCATACAAACTTAGGTTTGGCGCTCAAGTTTCGCTGGCTTTGTGACTTGTATGTCTCAGTGAGTGGCAATGAATGTGGTACATAGAGATTTTGCTCTTTACCCTCTTACAGCCTTTGTGTATACATAAAGAACTGAAAGAATTGTATTTAGGTTTCCTTTCGATTTTTCCTTTTCATACTTCAGTGGCGTTAACATCTTTTAAGAAGTATTTGTTTTGCTTAAAGCGTCTAGCTGATATTTTAAATCTTAATGTTCGTGTATTCATTTTTTTCTCTAAGATGGTTTAGTGTCAAACGCTGTTGTTCATTAGTGATTTTCCTTTAGATCAGATACATTAGCTTTTCAGCTGAGATATTTATTCCCGCATTCTTGCCAGTCAACGACCTAATAACTCTCTAGCGGTAGTATCTATCATCTATCTATCTATCTATCTATCTATCTATATATATATATATATATATATATATATATATATATATATATATATATATGTCATCATTTCCTCCTACGCATGTTGAAGCAAAGGGCCTCGGTTAGATCTTGCCAGTTCTCTATATTGAGCATTTAATTCAATAATTCTCCATTTATCATCTCTTACTTCGAGCTTCATAGTCCTCAGTCATGTACAGTAGGCCTGGGTCTTCCAACTCTTCTACTGCCTTGTGGAACCTAGTTGAACGTTTCGTGAACTAATCTTTCTTGGGGAGTGCAAGAGCATGCCCAAACCATCTGCATCTACCCTTCATCATGATCTCATGCACATATCGCACTCAAGTAATCTCTCTTATAGTTTTATTTTTAATCCTATCCTGCCATTTAACTCCCAATATCCTTCTGAGGGCTTTGTTCTCAAATTTACTAAATCTATTGGAGATTGTTTCATTGTCATACCTTGACTCATGTATATAGAGTAAGATCGATCTCACTAAACTGATATATTGTCTGATTTTTATATGTAATTTCAGGCGATTTGATTTCCAAATTTTACTTAACCTAGCCATTGTCTGATTTGCTTTTTTCAATCTTTCACTAAACTCTAATTCGAAAGACCCTGTATTGGAGATCATAGTTCCTAAATACTTAGATGATTCTAACTCATTAATCCTTTCTCTTTCCAATGATATTTCATCTTCCATTGCATACTCCGTTCTCGTCCTCTATGTCTTTCTTCTATTTATATTCAGCCCGACCTCGTGTGACATTTCATGCATTCTGGTAAGCAAGCTTTGCAAATCCTGTGGTGTTCTGCTAACAAGGACAGCATCATCATCATACTGTAGATATGCTGAATTCCTATCACCAATCCAGTTCAATCCTTCTCCACCATCTCTGACTGTTCTACGCATTACAAAATCCATGAGGAGGATAAACAACATAGGTGATATCACATTCCCTTGGAGTACTCCGATGTACACTAGAAATTCATTTCATAAGACTCCATTAACATTATCTTTGCACTTTGTTTTACTCATGAACAGACTTGATCAAATTTACATATTTAAGAGGAATTCCATGATAATGCAGGCCTCTCCACAAAATTGGTCGGTGCAGACTAACAAAGGCTTTTTCATAGTCCACATATGCCATCAAAAGTGGATTTCTATTTTCTACACATTGTTGTACAACATGTCTCTAAATGAAAATTTGATCAATGTAGGATTTTGAAAAGGTAGAAGTTGCACTGATCAAATTTTCATTTGGAGACATGTTGTACAGCAATGCGTAGCATACAGATACCCTATTGATGCCATTTGTGGACTATAAAAAAGCCTTTCTTAGTGTGCACTGGCCAATTTTGTTGAGAGACCTGCGTTATTATGGAATTCCTCTTAAATATGTAAATTTGATTAAGTCTGTTCATGAGCATAGCAAGTGCAAAGTTAAAGTCAATGGAGTCTTATGAACTGAATTTCCAGTGAATAGTCGAGTACGCCAAGTGAATGTGTTGTCACCTATGTTGCTTACCCTACTCATGGATTTTGTAATGCGTAGAATAGCCAGAGATGGTGGAGAAGGATTGAACTGGATTGGTGATAGGAATTTAGCAGACCTAGAGTATGCTGACGATGCAGTCTTGTTAGCAGAACACCACAAGACTTGCAATGCTTGCTTACCAGAATGCATGAAATATCACACGAAGTTGGGCTGAAGATAAATAGAAGAAAGACAGATTTGATGAGAACGGAGTATGCAATGGAAGATGAAATACTATGGGAAGGAAAAAGAATTAAGGAGGTAAAATGATTTAAGGAATTAGGAACTATGATCTCTAATACAGGGTCTTTAGAATTAGAGTTTACTGAAAGATGGAAAAAAGCAAATCAGACAATGGCTAGGTTAAGTAAAATTTGGAAAACAAATCGCCTGAAATTACATATAAAAATCAGACTATATGTCAGTTTAGTGAGATCGGTCCTACTCTATGGACATGAGTCATGGTATGACGATGAAACAATCTCCACTAGATTTAGTAGATTTGAGAACAAAGCCCTCAGAAGGATATTGGGAGTTAAATGGCAGGACAGGGTTAGAATTAAAACTATAAGAGAGAGATTACTCGAGTGCCATATGTCAATGAGATCAGGATGAGAGGTAGATGGAGATGGTTTTGGCATGCTCTTCGCACTCCCCAAGAGAGATTAGTTCACCAAACGTTCAGCTGGGCTCCACATGGTACTAGAAGAGTTGGAAGGCCCCAGGCCTACAGGGGTGAGGACTATGAAACACGAAGTAGGAGATGATGAATAGAGAAGTATTGAATTAAAAGCTCAAGATGGGGACGACTGACGAAATCTAACCGAGGCCCTTTACGTCAATAGGCGTAGGAGGAGATGATGATGATGACACACACACACACACACACACACACACACATATATATATATATATATATATATATATATATATATATATATATATATATATATATATATATATATATATATATATATATATAGTGCGATTAATTGGTCCCTTATTAATTGCAAGTGCCCTTTTTGAAAAGTATGTCGAATTTTAGTCCATGCGTGTGGCAAAGAATAATTTTACGAATAGGCCTACAATACTAAGTATTTATATCATAAGCCGTCAGGATAATGAGACGACGTATTTCTTTGAAAAACGCAGGGAACCACCGATGTCGGTTTTGAAACGAAAGGAAGATACCAACAAAACCAACACCGTATTCAAGGGAAAAATTAGTTGCCGAACTGAGAGCGTTGATGGGCAGGTTCATATCATCGTTTGGAGGAGAGGAAGCAGCAGGTAGGTTTGCTTCCTCCCCCCCCCCCATTGCCATTTCAATTTCCTCTCCTATACATTGTGATTGACTAACCTTTCAGGATTCCTATCTCGAGCGGGCTATTTCCCCTTCTTTCTGCTTGAATTTGACTCTATTTACGCACACACACAACACTATATATATATATATATATATATATATATATATATATATATATATAAATGTATATATATATATATATATATATATATATATATATATATATATAAATGTATATATATATATATATATATATATATATATATATATATATATATATATATATATATGAAAAATTAATTTTTTTTTTTTTTTTTTTTACAGAAACAGGAAGCAAATGAAATTAGTCCAAAATTGACTTGGTCTCCTGGTTTGGAAATTTGCACTACAATGATCACATTCTAGTGTATGATACTCTACACTCTTGCAAATCACATTGAAAGGCTCAGGGAAAGAGGATTGCCTTCTTTCATTATCATTGGCTAGGATATATCATAGCTAACCTGGTCCTTTCCTCTATCAGTGTTGACTTTTCCTTCTTTTTTGGTAATATCGACACTAGAATCATCCTTTGTAAAGATGACTGCAATGGTTGACTCTTATCATTCAGACTAATGTGGGTTGATGCAGTTGCCAATGGTGACTGGTCTCATCAAAGTAACTCCAAAAATAGTCCACCGGTTTCATTTTGAATTTCTCTTCCATGAATTGGAGAGATCTACATTTTTCAACACTATGGCCGTTGCGACTCCCACGAGTCATACAATTAATTGGTGTACTATATAGGAATATACAGCATCGTGATCATCTTTGTAACCTTTGTCATTTTTATACATGTTGATATTACCCTTCATGTTTTACGTCTCCTGTTTGGTTTTGAGGACAAGATTTTAGTATTTTCTCAGCTAAGCATTTCAGTTTCTGACCTCCCGAAAGTTTTTATTTTATTCCCTCACCTTGAATAAGGTGAGGGAAGGTTTTTGAGAGGTCGGATTCTGTCTGGACGACTCTGTTAGTCACAATTTTGCTTACTCTGTAAATTTTGTGATAAATATAGAATTTTCTTAATATATAGCGCTGGTCTGGCGCGCAGTATTAATATATGTAATGTACTGACTTCACTCGCCTTTATTATTTGTGAAATAGCATATAGAAGGATGTAACAATTGAATGGAAATGTTTTCTTATAAAGCTTTTCAAATTGACGGGTGATTAGAACGGTAGCCGTACAGGTAGGCAATACTGATTTCCTATTTTAATTGGCAAATAAGACCAAATGAACAGTTCATTAATACATTTTATTCTAAACAAAAATTTGTCTCTATCACACCGGCTGTCAGTTCCATCAGTCCACATTTTAGATGAGTGGTTGTGGATTTACCTACTGTTGCTTTTTCCTTGGGTCGCTTTTGCGGTATTTGGATTCTGTAGATATTCATCGGTTTTTTTCGGACGCTTTCATTGCATAAATATTGTTTTTTTTTTTTACCTCTGGATTCTAGACTGTCATGCTACGGTACTTGAATGGAAAATGTTCATGTTTAATTCCTTGTGAATTTATGATGAAAGCTTTGTTTCTGTGTATATTTAAGAAGGTACAATTTAAGGTACTCACCGGAAATAGTTCCAAAGCGGTGCGCTATTCTACTTTGATTAGCTAAATCAGTAAGATAATCTAGAAACGTTTCTTGAAAGGACTTTAGGAGGGTCAGTCCCTTGTATGTATTGTAGAATCTTTAAGCAATTAGTTCCCCTTTATTTAACTTCACAGTTGATTGACTAACGAAATGATTACGTAGAGGGAATCCTGATTTACCCTGGGTTCGTGTGGGGGGCGAAAAGCACTGATTAAATTAGGTTAAAGTGAATTATATTTTACCTGATTCACAGCGTGCTCTCTCTCTCTCTCTCTCTCTCTCTCTCTCTCTCTCTCTCTCTCTCTCTCTCTCTCTCTCTCTCTCTCAAGATTAAAAACGTGGCTACTCTTTACGAACTTACAAAAATGCATTGCTTCGATTACTTAAGGAGAATATTTAGACATGAAATTAAGGCATAATCAACAATTAAGAACAAGGGTTTTTATCAGTGCATTGACATAAATATGGTTATTTGATTTGACCATTGGTGTCTAAACTCTATTTGTTATCCAATTTGCACAACTTGAATATAAATTTTAGCTGTTAAAAATTTCAAACACCGATGTCGGGTTTCCCGGAATATAAGTAAATGTAAAGATAACACTTTCATTGTTTATGGAATTCAGAAAAGAGGAAAAATTAAACCAAAATGCCGAATCAAGGGTCTCTGCAGAACTCCATGTTTATTTATTCATTTATTATTATTGCCCTTTTTATTAATATTTTGTAAAAGCCTACGATTTTGTGGGTAATCTACAAGAGTTAATGAAATCAGTAAAGGGCTTCTGGTTGCGTTACTTATCATTAGGCACTTTTGCTTCCGAGCAACATAAAAACCCAAATTGCGATAAAGTAAAGTGCATCGCTATGAACGTGACCTCGTAAGTATTTCATCATCATCATCATCATCTCCCAGGCCTATTGACGCTTAGGACCTCGGTTAGATTTCGCCAGCCGTCTCTATCTTGAGCGGGTCTCTCAACTTTTCTAGTGCCTTGTGGAGTCCAATTGAATGTTTGGTGAACTAATCTCTCTTGGGGACTGCGAAGAGCATGCCCAAACCATCTCCATCTACCCCTTACCATGGTCTCATCCCCATATGACTCTCGAGTAATATCTATTTTAACATCATTTTTAATCCTCTCCTGTCATTTAACTCCCAATATTCTTCTGAAGGCTTTGTTCTCAAATCCACAAATTTTTTGGATATTGTTACATCATTATACCACGGCTCATGTCCATACAGTAACACCGATCTCACTAAACTGATATGTAACCAGATGTTTTTTATGTAACTTCAGGTGAATTTGATTTCTAAATTTTACTTAACCTAGCCATTGTCTGATTTGTTTTTTCAATCTTTCATTAAAAACACAAATTCTAAAGACTGTATTAGAGATCAATGTTCCTAAATATTTGAATGATTCCACCTTATTAATCCTTTCTCCTTCCAATGACATTTCATATTCCATTGCATATTCTGTCCTCATCATCTCTGTCTTTCTTCTATTTATCTTGAGCCCAACCACATATGATACTTCATGCATTCTGGTAAGCAAGCTTTGCAAGTCCTTTGGTATTCTGCTAATATGACAACATCATCATCATACTCTAGGTCAGCTAATATCCTATTGCCACAGCAGTCCAATCCTTCTCAACTATCTCCAACTGTTCTACACAATGCCAAATGCATGAGGAGGATAAACAACATAGGTGACAACACATTCACTTGAAGTACTCCACTGTTCACTGAAAACTCGTTTGATAGGACTCAGCTAACATTAACTTTGTACTTGCTATTCTCATGAACAGACTTAATCAATTTTACATTTTTGAGAGGAACTCCATAGTAACGCAGGACTCTCAAAATTGGCCAGTGCACACTATCAAAGGCTGTTTCGTAGTCCACAAATGCCATTAAAATAAGATTTCTATATCTTACACATTGCTGTACAACAAGTCTTAAAATGAAAATATGGTCAATACAACTTCTACCTTTTCTAAATCCTGCTTGTTCGTCTTTCAGCTTTTCAGCAATATTTCTCTCTAGTCTCTTTAGAATGAGCATACCATGTATTTTCATGATAACCTACGTAAGTGTGATGCCTCTGTAGTAATTGTAATCAAGCAGATCTCCTTTTTTATTACACAAACACTCCTCTTCACGCCACCTTCTACAAAATAATCTTGAAAGTATTCTGGGAGTCACTTCATTTTCGGCCAATATCATCTCGGCAGTTATTCCATCGTATCCAGGGGCTTTCCATCTCTTGAGTTTTTTTTATTTTTTTCTAATGATAGCTTGGACTTCAAACACTCTGAATTCATTCATGGGCACATCAAGGTCTTCCTCAGCTTCATGTATATATATATATCAAATTATTCCCCTCATATCTCTTATTCATGACTTCACTAAAGTATTCCATCCAACGTTGCCTTTCTTCATCTTCTGTTGTTAAAACAGACCCATCTCGCTTTTTTATGTGTATATGCTTTCTCTACTTTGCCCCAGGAGAAATTTCATTAATAATTCTATGAACAATTCTTACACCATAGCCACTCTTTAAATTCATAGCTTTGTCATCCTCATCTGCTTTTTTGCCTATATATTCTCCCCAGTCATTCTGGGCCTTTCTTTTGACCTCACTATCAATACTGGAATACTTAGTGTGCGCTACCTTGTAATTTTTATTACTTCCTTGAAAACTTTCAACAATCAATCAATCAATCATTCATATATATATATATATATATATATATATATATATATATATATATATATATATATATGTGTGTGTGTGTGTGTGTGTGTGTGTGTGTATGCGTGTGTATTCTATATATATATATATATATATATATATATATATATATACACATATATATATATACATATATATATATGTATATATATATATACATATATATATATATTGGGGGTTTGGATCTATAATTCATAAGAGATTTGAATTACATACAATTTGTTATATAATCCTGCTGATCCTCTAAGTGGAGGGTGCCATTTGAAGCACAGACAAAAAATCTTAGATTCAAGTTTGGATTTTGATCAAATGTTATTTTATAGAATGTAACTATAATCACTCAATGGCTACATTGATATAATTATTTTTTCATCACATATTTTAGGTTTAAGAATGGAACAAGTACATTTGGTTCACACAAAACAAAACAATATTGTACCAGCTAATTTGAACAAAAGTACTTTACTGGAAAGTTACCAAAATAAGTTTCTTTTGTTCATTTTTGAAAGTCAGTGAATGCTAAAAAGACCATGTATGCTAAATTATAGTGTTTAAACGTGTTAGGATGAACCATTAAAACTAAACCAAGGTATTTGAAAGAGAAGGATACAGTCCTTAAAATCGAATCTAGTTATGAGGAATGGGTAGAGGAGCAGTCTTCCTCCTTCGCTTCGGTTCGCGTTTGTTTATCGCCGGTGCCTGTGGAGGAGAGTGGGGGGGGGGGGGGGGGGGTGATGTCTCATTTAGGTATGAAAACGGGTTCTCTAATCGTTGGCTGTCGATAACCAGGGAAGTTTGCAAAACCTTACACACCTTTCTCTCTCTCTCTCTCTCTCTCTCTCTCTCTCTCTCTCTCTCTCTCTCTCTCTCTCTCTCTCTCTCACAGCCTTTGTGGTCGCCTACGCTCTTCTCAGCATTGTGGGCGTGTTCTCAAAATTAGGTATACCGTATATGAATGGCTGAACTCTATATAGTAATGGCCCTTAATAATAGAAGGTAAATTAGGTAATCGTTCTCACATAGAGAATTTCGTGCCTTGTCTATGTAATCGATTTTGTATTATGATAACTATCTCTCTCTCTCTCTCTCTCTCTCTCTCTCTCTCTCTCTCTCTCTCTGTCTCTCTCTCTCTCTCTCTCTGACACAAGTATACATAAAAACTATTGATTTATTTGGGAAGATTAGTCATAAATTTTGCTGAACTGTAATAATATTGCTAATAAATCAGTGCAATCTGCATTTGGCTAACTAGATGCTCGTCGCCTCCTTAAAAAGACGAGATGACCTGTACAGTGTACCGGAGATTCAAGATAAAATCAGACATTAGTAAAACGATTGAGAGAGATAGATTGCGAATCTTGAGTATTTTGCACTTACGGTTAAGTACAGATTGACATTCTCCATTACATCAACCAATGCGTGTTTCTATTTTTTTTTCTTTTTAGTGTCCTTCCTTACTGCCGCTCCCATTGCCTTATTTCACTTTTCTTGCAAACATTCCATCGCACAAAAATCCTTTGGAACTCTGGGGAAAATTTTTATCAACTTCGGTTATTTGAAGTTTGTTGAATCGTTGATGTTTGCTCCTTTGGCACCCCTCCCACTGATAGTCCCCACCCATGTCTAACACTCGAAGGGCCTAGAGTGACTCTCTCTCTTGACTTTTAGGCCACCATCCTTTTATATCGGCGTCTTTCGTCAGTCACCCACAAACATGATAGTCATGACTCTGGAGACCTTGGTTCTCTCTCTCTCTCTCTCTCTCTCTCTCTCTCTCTCTCTCTCTCTCTCTCTCTCTCTCTCTCTCTCTCTCTCTTCCAGAGTAGCTGGTGTCTCTTCTCGGAACCTTCTTAATTAAACTAATGAACATGACGTAGTAGGCTATACATGAGACATGACCCAATTGAATCAATAGTTTCTACTATAAACAATGCACTTTTTGCTGGGCAACTATGCATTACTCGAGTGTATAAAATGACTCAATAAGTTGGAATGGTGGATTAATTGCCTGGTTTCTTGTAACTAGCCATCTTCTTTTATTTAACACTAGTTTGATTTCATCAAGCTTGTAAACGGCCCTTAAAATTTGTAACGAGGTGTGGGTGGAATGTGATGGATGCGGGCGGGTAAGTCCGTGGCCATCGCGAGAGAAGGCCTCATAAACCTCAGTGGGCATCGTCTACAGTAAGTAGGCTGACCTAACCACGGTTGAGATACCTAGACCGGTGACCTAACTATCGAGACGCTTCCACGTCTGGCAGTAATTATTTAGAGGAGAATTTTTAGAAATCCCGACGATTATCTTTTTTAATTTTCTAATGAATGACCATTCTTTCATTCTTCTAATTGAAAATGAGCATTCCCTTCCTTTATAACAAACTGTCTCTGGTTCTCTGAAGATTTAAATGTTCCAGTCTGCGTTAATTTATTCACATTTACGTAATTTTATCTTACAATATTTATTGTTGTATCATCTGAGAAAAGCAATGATCCTCTGGTGGCCCTTTTAATGTAATCGAAATTCGAATCCTGTTCTTCCTTTTCATTGGTAATGCCATCTCTTGTTAACATCTCTAAGCACGATTTGTATTTAGTTTTTTGTTTACAGTATAGCAACAATAACCTGGTAAATAAGTTAGGATAGAAATTTAACAGTTGTTCAGACTCACACCTGGATTGTAATCATATACCTTTTTTAGATTGAAATAATTCGTTCTGCCTTTTCGCTCTCCCTAAGAAATGGTTGTATGTCATAATTCTGTGCAAATAAATCTGTTAATCCCAGCCAATGTTTCCATCCAAACCATGACCAGAAATGAACAGTAAACTGAAGTTTTCTATGTTTTACGTATATTTATTTATAGGTTAGGTATGGATAAGGATTTTGAGAGAGCACTTTTAGTTTTGCAATACGTAATCCATTTTGCTGTGTTCGTCCGTCTTCCCTATGGAGCAAATTTTTGCTTCTGGGATTTCTTCTTCAGGCTGATTGACTATTAAGGAAAAAAATATGTTTACCGACTATTATAGGAAACGTAGCTTCCTGAAACTTACTTTTTTTTTTTCAAATTTAACATTTAAATAGGTCTACAGATACATACGTATATAATTATAAGCGGCAGGTCCTTTTCTTTTTGCGTCTCGATACCATTGCACTGTACTGTGCCATCATGCTCATTTACATTTCCTTGCCTAATTGCAGGATTGGCCCAAGCCTTTATGGGGCTATAGGGAGGATTGGATTTGAGAGCTCCCTGATCACTACCACCAGTGCCTAAATATTACTTGTGGTTGATCATTTCATGCTGTATAAAGACATGAAAAACATATAAGGGTATTTCACAATACAGTTCAGTATTATTTGCACTTTTTGAATTTCATAGTAACGTGTTGTTTGGCATTTTGAAATTTTATTGATATGTAACAGAAAAGATCAGCAGGAAAGACTACATTTACAATAAAACAAGTTAACCAGTTTAATTACTTATATTTTTTTATAAAATGAAGCAGTTGTACCAAAATGCAATTTCCTGATATAAATAAAACCAAATTAACGGATTTTGAGCGAAGCGAAAAATCTATTTTTGGGCTCAGGCCATGTCGTCCTGATGGAAGTTCCTTTAAAGTAGCATCCTTGGGTATATTTGACTACAGTGATATTCCCAGAGAATTTAACCTTAAGGTATCCAGAATTCTAACTCCTGGCACGAATATCCCTAACTTATACCTTTAGGGATATCGCATAATATCAGAGGACGTATTCTTGACACGCCACATAGCTATCTTCACCCCGAACAGCATTTACGCTTCGAGAGGGAAAGTGGCAAGAATAAGAGGGGAGCCGTTATTAAGGCACCACTCCTTACTGTTTTGAGTACCTATATGACGTCATATCCGACCGCCATCTTGTTATTCCTTCTTTCGTAGCGCCATAACCCGGTGATTTTCCTGTGTTCTCTCCCTGTTTTGGTAGAATTTTGGATTTTTCATGCTTTCTCCAGCGTCATCTGCCTCTGGAAAGTTGAGTATTGATTTTTACATTTATCTTCTAACATAAGAAATAGCAATTGTAAAAGTAATGAATATACAAATTGCTTAAAAAGAAATTTGATGTGTGGACAAAATCGACATATATTCACATAATAATAGTAAGGGTTTACAAGTTAAAATTAACCCTAACCAAAAATACATTAGTGTAGGCCTACTGAAGGGATTTTCTTCTCCCTTCAAATTTTGTAATAAGTACAAAACACTGACTGACACTGCTTTAGTAACCAAAGTATTTATGTATTTGAATAATTTTTGGCACTGCTTTATTAACCAAAGTTAGTAAACTATTTTAGTGTTTGAATTATTTTTATAGTTTTGTTTCCTATCTTTTATGGAGGGGAGGCAAAGTCATTTATGTCATCATTATATGTGATCTCGCAGATAGTTTTGTTGGTGACTCTAATAATAGCAATTCTGCTCAGTCTTTCATGTGCCATGGTAGATCTCAAGTAGGTTTTAATCACAGTGCTTACAAAAGTTTTTGCAGAGGCAACTGTTACAGGTAGCATGCAGGCTATTCTGAGAGCTATCCAAAGATTTGGGTACAACTCATAAATGCTATTTTGAGAGAGATAAGTTAAGAAGCTGGAATGTGGTCATCTTTGCTTGAAGGAGTTTTGGAAGACTTCTTCTTTGAAATCAATGCACTGCCACCAACATCAGATTCCTCTCCATGGGATAGACTGTACCCAAGATTTTTAAGCTGGTCCCTCAGCATCTCTGATATTCAAGATTATTAAACTGGAGAAGCACTTCAAAGTTATGTTTAACTTCTACAGGGACAGAAAGCAGTTCTCCAAAGACTGAATGCCTAATTGTACCACAACATTGAAAAAGGCCGCTTCCAGTTTCTTTATTGCAACTTTATTAGCTCATCAGCCAGCTCATAGGCAAGATCCCTTTATGTGGGCTTCTGCCCCTTCTCATTGAGCACTATTCATTTGTTAGCAAATCTTATTTTCAGAGACCTGTACATCATTAAAACCCAGTTCTGTAACTGACCAAATTATCCTTAATTTTCTGGACGAGGTTCACTGCAACATCAAGTTGCATATTAACTGACTGAAGAAGCTTGCTTGTGGTGTTTTATCTTTGAAAGAATGTCTTACTATATTTGCCTTAACATCCAACAAGGCTTCTCTCACCTTATCTACCAGGTAGCATGATGGTTGAATGCTTTTATTTCAACTTTTCCAGAGAGTGTCACTCCTGGACTTGAGGATGATGTCCACATAGTTCTGCAGGATGGCCCACCTCTAAGGAGAGCCAGGGAAAATATTGTCAGTCTTTTTCACATTCCTGTAAAAAGAGGTGGCATCCATTGATGATTTAGCTTGCTCTGTAACTGTGAGATTTAGGGTATTTATTGGAAGGCACATAAAAAGCTTTATTCTTCGCTTTCATATATGCTTCATCGTCATAGGACTGTCCAAAGTAGTCTTGAAAAGGGATTGTTAAATCCTCAAGCCTGTTAAGAATGAAGGTGGTCAGTCCCTGCCTAGTGAATTTAGGAGTTACTAAAAATCCCTAAAAGTACTTTTCTATGTTTCAGGTGTCTTCCCAAGACTAACATCTGCAATTCCATAAGCTTCTCTCTAATCACTTGACCTACTGCATGGGCTGATCTTTCAGTTGCTGTTAACTTGGCTACGGACATCAGTTATTTGTGGCTTATGAGTAGTGTACTGTCTAATATTAATTTCTGTCACCATTTTCTCCAAAATTTCATCAATGATATAGCCTATAAACTCATTTTGGATGTTTTCCCCAAGTTTTGCGTGTGTTGTGCTCTGATGTCAATTCGTCCTATATGCACTTTAAAAACTGGGTCAGATTTTACCCTAAGTACAACTTATTTCAGGAAATTTCCATTATTCTATAGATCCAATGTATCAACAGATCCCCTGAATGCAAAATTCCTGTCTGCCAGATATTGAATAATAGTTATTAAACAGGCGAGAAAATATCTCCAAAAATTTTTCCGACTCCAAGAGGGCCATATGTGCTGCTTCAATAGTCATATCCTTGGAAGAGGCAGTGCAAACTCCCTCCGTGTTATTACAATGATTCATGCTATTCTCGAGCTTCATTTCTAATTTCAATCAATTTAGCATTTCTAAGTGTTCTTGGGGGCCACCTGATGGTGTTGGCTCTCAACGCAACCACTTAGTTTGCTAATGCCTTCTGCCGGGTTTGCCTAACTATTTGATAACTTTTATAATATAGTCTCTGGTTAATCTTGATTTGCATTGTTTATGAAAAGAAGAGTATATTAAAGATAACTGTTTGTGCTTATGTAGTGTCCACTGGGACAGGCAAGTAATTTCTGTTTATAGCCAAGGTAACTAGTCAATAACTTTAGAAAGAGAAAAGAAAAAGCAGTGACGAGCCAATATTTCAGATTAAGCCAACCCTACACTTGCATTGACACTTGTTGAAAATTTACCCCTTAGGAGCTCCCCAAGAAAGAAACAATAGCTGGACCTCTTTAAATATGAGAGACTGCAGGAATCCAAATCTTGGAAGTTCATCAAAGGAAATTATGACTGAGCCCTGCAATCTAAGAAATATATGCTGACTTTCATTGGGTAGAATTTTGTGGAGTGAATGGAGTTAATAAGCAAACTTGAACAAAGAGGGACTTAAGTTTCAGGAATAAGTCATTCAGATAAGCTACCTTTCAGTAGATGCAGAAGGAATTCTGAGGTAAACCCAAGATGGAACTCTCCATACACCAGAGTAATAAGCTAAATGGGGATAGTTTGTGTCAATATGCTGCGGTGAGTACCGTCACTAAGAAGAGAACATTCAACATTGTAACAAATTTCTAGGGACAGATTCACCAGTACGAGCTAGACGTTATAATGAAGCATTGAATTATACTTCATTGCAGAGGAAATAATCTAAGTATTGAATGGGAAAGGATATGAAGAAATTTGTTTGAACAGTCGTTGTGGCACTGAAGTAATAAAGCACGACTTTCAGATATGTTCTCAGGGGGCAGTCAGTATATACTTTTTATTAGCGTGAGTTTCCTTTTTAAAGCTGGAATCACACCAGGCTTTTTTTTTTTTTTTTTGCCAGCAGTGAGCCGCTGCTGCTGAAAAGTGAAAACTGAGAGCTTGTTGTTCGAGATATTGGCTTCCCGACTAAATGGGAAGTAGCGAGCACACAACCACGAGCATGACTTTGGATGTAAAAAGAAAACAAGATGGCTGCTGCAAATAGGACATCCTCTAACTTAGCAATCTTAGATTCAACAAAAGTCTCAAGAGATAATAAAATGTACTTTGTTGATCCTGTGGTTGTTGTAGAAGGCAGAACCATCATCCAACCTCATTTCCCAACAAAGGTTGTCAAGATAGCTTTGGCTTCTCTTCTCCTGAGTCACCATCGAACCCACAAACGTTTTTTAGTTTCTCTTCCATTCATGTAACATTCTGAGAATACATATTACAGCAACAGTCCGAAAATTTCCGGGTGCCATGATGATGTCAGCTGATCAGGTTTGTTTACACTTTTTTCCTGATGCTTCTCGAACCGCGAGATTGTTGTGTGACGCTACAAAACTTTCACTCGCGAGCATCGGCTGGAGGTTAGCGAAAACCTCGAGCAAGGAAGGACTACTGTGATTCCTGCTTTTTTTCACTTGTGTATTGTCGATTGTTAAAACGTGTTATTGTGACATTTTTGGAATTTTCCTTATGAGTGTACACATTGAAAATAATAGTAAGAAAAATCAATTTGTATTTTGAGGGTTATTAGGAACGTTTAATTTGTGTTTTAGAAATGTAGAATTTTTATTACTGGTTATTTTAGAATAAGAATTTTCTCATAACGTTGTAATAACTAGGCTACATCTTTGGATTTACTATACCATTGCTCTTTTCTTGCTTGAGGGTGTCATGCTTCCCATTTCTTTGCCTCGCCAGTAATTTTGATGTGGTCAAATCAACTCATATTTAGTGTGTCTCCTTAGGTAACCCTAAAAAAGAGATAAATTTGACAGGAGATAAGTGAGCCATCTATAGAAAAAAATAACATCTATTGTCTTTTCGACCACGGTCTCGTCTTTGAAGGTTAGGCTGGGGTTACACAGCTGCAACTAAGCTATGCGACTTGCTGCGAAGATAAAAAATCCAAGAAATGGCGGAAAGTCTAGCAATTGTTCTGCTCTTTTATGTCGAACGACCTGTCACACGCTTCCTGCTAGATTTCCGCTCGCTTATTCTTGGACCGGGATGACTGTTGGATGGCGAGTTGAACGGGAGTCGCTACCTACTGCGTTCAGTATGGGATTAACCTGACGAATTATTGTGACTAATGCAGATTTCTGTGAGATTCATTGTGAGGCCTTTAGAATGCCGCTCAATTACCACTAGATTGCCACTTGACTTGGCAGCGAGTGCACAACGATTGGCTAAGGAGGGATATGAAGGGAGGTTTCTGTATTTATTTCATTTGTAGTGATTTCTTAACTTTTTCATATTCTTTATTTTCTATTTAAGTCATTGAAAATTATTGCACAATTTATTTGTTCACGTTTGTTTTCTTTATTGATTTCATTCAAAGTGACCAAAGTTGGACGACCTGCAAACTGTGGCAGAGCATCTCTCTATCACTGCTTTTAAGCGAGCGGGAAACGTCACGTGGTCGTGATGCTATGTTGCCAGATCGCAGGCTCAATAGACTTGCTAGATCCTACAAGGATTTCGTCGTACATACCTGCAATTGTTGCAAAGGAACCGTTGCTAAGTCATAGTGAGGTACGATTCGCCTAGGACTCCGCTGCGAAGTTTCGCAGCTGACGAGAGTCGCAGCAGAAGGTCGCCACAGTTTTGAACAGCCCAAAATGTTCGTAACGTGGTCTCGACCGGATTAACCAAGTGTGAGACATCGCCGGGCGGCGCGACAGGTTGAGCAACCCTCCCTCGATATTCTGCACATATTCAAGGGGGATTCGCTGCAAAATGGCGATACTGAAAAATATGGTTGTTTTCTAACATCGCAGCGAGTCACAGACCTTAGTTGCAGATGTGTGACCCCCAACCTTACCAGTCGATGTTTCTCACGTTGGGAAATTTTCTCGAAATAAAACTTTACTTTAGAAGTGGAGTCGAAAGCTTCTTTCTTCATAGTGTTACATGAGTGCTCGGGGTGTTATTCTGTACTTGAACCGTCATTTATGTTGTGTTTGTATATATATATATATATATATATATATATATATATATATATATATATATATATATATATATATATATATAGGCATATGTTTGTGTATAAGTAGATTCAAACTAACCATATGTTATTAACATTTATGTATTATTGTAGGTATATACATGTGTGCTTGGTGTTATTAGTCAAATTCTACGTTTAATCTTGTTTTCTTTATACATGTCCATTTATTCTCATTTTGTTTCTATTTCAGGTACGTTCGTTGCATACAGTGCATGTGCATAGGTATGTGTTAATTGACTTTTTGTATGTTAGGCTTTAGGAAACACCGGATCACCCCAAGTTAACTGACTTCATGCCAGAGAGAGAGAGAGAGAGAGAGAGAGAGAGAGAGAGAGAGAGAGAGAGAGAGAGGTGAATACTCTATATATGAAAATAGCAAGACGCTGTAGTTTTAATATTGTGGGCATGACTTATCATCAGCGAAATTGTCTGTGGTCGTTTGTGTTGAGAAACCAAAAAGTGGAATTGAATCTGGTTTAGTCTGCCATTAGTGACCGTCGAGTTGCTTTATTTTCTTTTTTCTTCAGAATAGAGTAGAATTGTTATTAGGTTTTTTATTAATTGGTGTACTGCCTTTGATCATTTTGTGCAAGTGTGCTTCTTTGTATTCTGATTTTTCATTATTTACCTTGGCCCTTCAATTTTGCCATTTTTACTTATGTAATTATTTAGATATTTTAGGGATAGATTTTATATATCGCTTTAATGATAATATTGACTCTAATTACAATAGTTTATGTTTTTTGTCTGTTTTTGTAAACTGGTGTATTACCATGGGGATATATTATCCTCTTGTTTACTTAAGAATGTTTACTGGTGGAGAAAGGACATCAGACACCTATATTTGTGTTTCTTTATATGATATTTGTAGTTTATGTTTGGCGTTGGTGCTAGATAGAACACACTCATGTTCGTGTGTGATCGAATTATACAAATCCAAGTCCTCTGATAAAGCAGTTACCACGTATGTAACTGCAATCCTTCTTAGGCACAATAGTGATATCTCATGGCAAATCTCAGGTGAATGTCGGGGTACGAGAGAGAGAGAGAGAGAGAGAGAGAGAGAGAGAGAGAGAAAGAGAGAGAGAGAGAGAGAGAGAGAGGTAAACTGAATTTGGTTGTATTTGGAATGGGAATCTTAACTGTATTTATTTGCAATGATATTATTCTTCATAATGTTCTGTTAACCCAGTGAAGGAGAGGTGACCAGGACAATGTGGATGTGACCCAACGTCCCAGTATCACATTGTTTAGAAGATATGACCTTGGTGCAAATGCACAAGTCGGTGATGCTTGATGCTGCTTTTGCCGGTAAATTTATATTCAGGTATCGGCGTCGTCAGTAGTTGTATCGTAGTTGCTAACAACGAAAGTCAGGCTCATGCTAAGATGTCACAGGTTGAGAGATTTGAGAGACGCACCTCCTGGGTAAGAAGGAATGCTGCACCTTGGAGCTGTTTACGAGGGTCGATACTCATAAACATGCAGCTACGCTAGAAATTGTAGCTTGACTTAAACTTAGGATTGCTCAGCCATTGTCTCTGACACTATTTGGTTTATATCTACTTTGTGTCCCGCCTTTTACATAACGCATTGAAAATTGCGATGGGAATGAAATGCTTGGTTGCCATTTCAGTGAAAGGTGTCTTTGAGAGAGGAAGGCAGCTCTTCCATTTTCTTTAATTAAAGATAACTTTTCTCTATAAGTGATTTTACTACGATTCCAAACAACTTCCAGTACATATATTTAAGAAAATTTGTTGCTTAATTGCTCGATGCTTTAACTGCAGCCTATTTCCATCCGAAACTATTCACAAGCTTTCAGAGTTGTATAAGATTTCGTACCCTCTGCACTTATAATGTTGTTATTGTTGTTAATGACAATGTTATCAAGACCCTCACCGTCATCCCGGCCGGCGTCTCCAGCATAAGAATTTACCCGCTGGACATCCTCATTATTTGTCTTCACTGTCATTGATTTTCAATATCGGAAATTCTCCCTTTGGCCAAGGGATTGGTCTGGGCCGTTTTTTAAACATTTGTCTTTTTTTTTTTTTTTTTTTTGTTATTCAGTTTTTAGGTAATGTGATGAGGAACGGAACTCTGCTATTTGATAATAAAAATAATAATAATAATAATAATAATAATAATAATAATAAAAGAAGCAATAAAACAACAAAAGATAAAGAAAAAAATAGAAGAGAATTAAAGCTATACTGAAGTAAGAGTTTAAATCTGAAAACATGATAAAGGTCATAAACACAGAAATTACCAGCAATCAGGGACAATGCTGGAATAATGGATTTGAAAACGCCAGAGCTATGCAGCATAGATAGAGAAACTAAGAAGGTAACGAACATATACCAAGCAATGCACAGAGAAAGGGAAGATGACTCATTAGCATAGGAGGAGATTGTGTAAACATCGAAAGCAAGATGTCGTTGACTCGATCAGTCTGCCAAAGTCAAAGAACTGAAGGGGTTACATTGATTGTTGGAAGCTGCAAATTGTTGTCACAACACGTTTAGTCAGTCAGTTGGGATATAAATGATACTCTCATAAAGTTTTTCTCAAATAAAAAAAAATAATTTAATCTATAGATACTTATATATATTTGGGTGAATCCGTGAAATTACAAGTAAATGGCATTACTATAGATGATGTGATTTTTAATTGTTGAAAGAAACTCCGGAAGTGTTGTTTTGGCCAGGGCAAAGGTGGGGGTTAGCAGTGAGGTAGGCTGGGAGTTCTCTAGAAATATGAGAGAGAGAGAGAGAGAGAGAGAGAGAGAGAGAGAGAGAGAGAGAGAGAGAGAGAGAGAGAGAGTCCACAAACAAATGGTAAAAAGAAGCAGAAACGGATGGTTCAGAAAGTGAGCAATGGAACATGTGAAGAATAAAACATGAAATTGCAGAGAAGAAAATGCTGACTGAACGTCGTTACATAAGGAAGAAGAGAAAGAAAGCTCCATAACCATTCAAGAGGGATTGAATGAAGGGAGGATTCTAGATTAGTGACCAAGACAAGGGAACTGAACAGGTGGAGGGAGAAATAGAGGGAGGGGTGGATGTTGCTGGGCTTGGGGGAGATGTAAAACCGGTGGTGGTCGTCGTCGTCCATTGATGGCTAGCTAGCAGCAGACCATAAGGTACAGATAGACACGGCTGCAGAAACTTCTTCTGTTAAATACGTTTTCCTTCCTTTGGCTATGTCGTGTTTAATTTGGGAAAATACGGGTTTCTCTCTCCTGGGCCATGGCACGACGTGTCCTACGTCCTATCCTGCATTCTTTGGTATTGTTGTGATCTGAACGGGAACGTTTTGAATCAACATTACTTTTTTTTTTTTTCGTGAATGCACTTTGTTCTTTTTATCAACGTTCTCCTAATTTGTCAAGTGTAGTAATTTTACCCCAAATTACAAAGAAAACAAGAAGTAGAAGAAGATCTTTTTCAGGCTTCCTTTCGTATCTTCATGCCATATTTTTTATAGTCTTTGTTCTCGTGAAATCTTCCATTTCAATTGAGAAGTTCCTTTCGTATTTGATCTGTCTTTTCTCGAGATGAGATTTTCTCTTCATTCAATTTTTCAGTAATGGAAAAGAATGTCTGATTTCTACAGCTTGCCCATAGAGGAGTGACATTCAAAATTGTGACATTGGTCTTTAATAACTGTTGTCCTATTATAAGTGGCTTTGAAGGTTTTGGTATGATGCCGCCATGCGATATGGGACATTGTCTCGTTAGTGATGATCTGGTTAGGAGACCGCAGAATTAATTCCCTTTTTGAAACTGGATGAAGATTCCAGATTGTGGGTGTGCCGGATTGTTTGGTTGTTTCCTTTTATTTGTTACGTTAATCGATGGTAAACAAGAGGATGTGAAAGGAGGTCGTTTTGGAAAGAAAAATAGTATAATAAATATAGAAATAGACATGGGAATATTATTGGACGACTGCAGCAAAGTCATAGAAAATTAAAAAAAAGTAAACTAAAAAGGGGTAGTTTTTATGCCATGATAATAAAAAAATTAAACATGTTGCAACACTGGAAACATTGAAAAATACATTCCATAGAAGTTGAGGATAAATGGTTGGAAATGAAGGGAGTTATGTTTTCCTCCTCTTGTGAGATGCAGATACTTGTTGCTGGAAATGAGGATTTGGGAAAGGGCATCCTGGCCCTGTTCTTATCCGGAGTCGTTGTTCTTCCTATAAAAAAAAAAGTCTTCCCAGAGAAATAAGGCCGCTACAGAAACAGAAGCTTCGCCTTATTGATATTGGCCTGGTGAACTCTGGAACACAGTGGGAGGTGATTTGAAGGGTTACTAATCTTTTACCTGCATTACTTCTCTCGGTATTCCTCTATTAAACAAGCCACTTCATTTCCGTGCACTGTAGCCTACTTGATATCTATTTTTTACTTCATAATATTTTGTTCTATAAATAATTTTTCCCATATAATGCTAAAACACCGTCCGTTAGGATGGTTATGATTTCAAATGTTTTTTTGGGCAATATTTATCTTTTTTACTTAATAATTGTTTTGTATAAAGCTTGATGATGGTCATAATTTCTTATGTGTTTATTTGAAAAATAAGCCCAGTCAATGTATTGCCTTATTTATTATAGAAATAGAAATACCAATACATTTAATCTCTTGAGTTTGCTGTGCAAAGCTGAATGATGGTCATGATTTCTTCTGTTTTTTTTTTTTTTTCAATCAGCAAAAATCTTTTGTTGATATTAGAATCGTTCATTCGGGAGATAATGCCAGGTAATATATGATACTTAACTTATTATAGAAACAGATATACCGTAACTATATTGAAATATATGAATGCTATAAGTCATAAACACCTAGATTTGCCTTTAGATTAGCGTTCATGACTTACTATCCTTTACCTATAGGGGTTCCTCTCAAACATCAAGTGTTTACAAATGATAGAGGATTAACTTGAAGCTTACTCAGATTGTCTTTTGGTCGATAAGGTCGATTTTTCATTAACATTCAAGATTTCAGCGGCCTTATTTCTCTTGGTTGACTATAGATTACGATGCGCCTTCCATTCCCATCATATTTTAAGCGGTGTGTGATTATTTACAGTTTGCCCGGATTCCTCTCCCAGTCACTGCCTTGTCTTCCTTCTGTCGGTTTAAAGCCGCTCCCCACCCATTCTCTTCCTGCTCCATATTCCTCCTCCTGTTACTGATTTGTCTTCCTTCTTAGGCCTGTTTTAAGGTGCCAATTTTCTTCTTGCTACTTATTCCTCTCCCGGCTACTGTTTTGTTTTCCTTATGCTCATTGTAGAGCACCCATTCTCTTCTTACCGGTTCTTATTCTCCTCCTGGGTACTGTTTTGTCTTTTTTTCTGCCAGTTTTAGTGCCCCTATTCTCTTACTACTGCTTTTTATACCTCTTCCGGGTACTGCTTTGTCTTCCACCTTTTGCCTGTTTTAGTGCCCCCATTATCTTCCTGGTCCTTCTTATTCCCCTCCCATTTACTGCTTTGTCGTCCTCGCTCGGCCTGTTTTAGGGTGCCCATTCTCTTGGTTCTCCTTCTTATTCCATCCCAGATACTGATTTGTCTTCCTTCTGCCCTTCTTTTAGGGTGCCCGTGCTCTTCCTGCTCCTTTTTCCTCCAGATATTGCTTTGACTTCCTTCTTCTGCTTGTTTTAGGGCCCATGTTATCATCCTATTCCTTAATTCTCTCATGATTATTGTTTTATCTTCCCCCTCTGCCCTTTATAGCCCCACCGTTCTCTTCCTGCTCCTTGTTATTCCTCTCCCGGTTATTGCTTTTTATTCCTTCTGCCTGTTTTAGGGCAACTATTTTCTTCCTTTTTATTTCTCTCCCAGTCACTGTTTTGTCTCCTTTCTTCTTATTTTAAGACAATCATTCTCTTCCTGTTCCTTCTTATTTCTCTCCTAGATATTGCTTTGTCTTCCATCATTTGCATGTTTCATGCCCCCATTCTATTTATTCTGCTTATTCCTCTCCCTGCTCCCCCTCATTCCTCTCTCTACTCCTCCTTATCCCTCTCCCTGCTTCTCCTTATTCCTCTCCCTGCTCGTTCTTATTCCTCTCCCAGTCATTGCAGAAGGAAAAAATTCAGCAGGGACAACCAACAGGTCGCCATCCACCATTTCAGCTGCCAAGACATCCAGGACTTCGTAAGGAGTGGCCCTTAATCCCAAGAGGACCGAGGGAAGCTGAGTAAACCTGTTGTAGCTCCATCTGCAATGACTGGGAGAGGAATAAGTACGAGCAGGGAGAGGAATAAGGAGGTCGCTACTTGACACTTACAGCTGATAACAACGTAATTACATGAAGCTCACATTAGGATTTTGTCGGAACTAATTTCAGTTTGAGAATTGCTCTCCACTAAGTAATGTTCCTGATTTGAAGGACCGGGAAGGTTGTTGACTAGTGTACAGAAAATTAATTTATACACTCACACATCTATAGACTTTATATATATATATATATATATATATATATATATATATATATATATATATATATATACAGTATATATATATATATATATATATATATATATGTATTTATATATATTTATATACTGTATATATACTGTATATATATATGTATATATATATATATATATATATATATATATATATATATATATATGTATGTATGTATATATATATCCTTACATATACATATATATATGTATATATATATATATATATATATATATATATATATATATATATATCATCATCAGCCGTTACTACACCACTGCAGGAAAAAGATCTCAGCCATGTCTTTCTACTCGCATCTGTTTAAGGTCTTTCTGTGCCAGTCTATACTCGCAAAATTTTTAAACTCGTCAATCTATTGTCTTCTGTTCCTTTCCCTGCTTCCTTTGCAATCCCTAGGGACCCATTCTGTTATTTTTAATGTCCATCTATTATCTGTCATTCTCATTATATTTCCTACCAATGTCCATTTCTTTTTCTTACATGTTGTTAGAATATTCTCTACTTTAGTTGTTCTTTTTCTCTGTATTAGTGTTAATCCCTTCTTTATTCTTTACATAACATAAAGCTCCAAGTTTCCGATTCATAAGTTAATACTAGTAGGATCATCTTATTGAATAATTTTGTTTTTAGGGAAAGTGGCATTTTACTATTCATAATCTCATTTTGTTTACCTAAAGCTCTCCATTCCATGCTTATCCTTCTTTTAAGTTTGGACTCATGTCTTGGGGAAACAATTATGGTCTGTATTAAGTTCGTATATTCATTAACAATTTCAAGAGGTTTGTCCATGACATTTATTTGTTGTCTCTGCATTTTCATTGACCATTAACTCAAGTTTCCTCATTCATTTATAGTCCTACATTCTTACTTTCTCTATTCAAATCTTCTATCATCTTTTGCAATTCCTCCATGCTGAACCAAATAGTAATATGTCATCTGCGAATTTTAAGTTGTTGAGGTAATCCCCCTTAATGTTTATTCCAACATTTTATTTTAATCTAAATTCCTAAAAAACTACTAGTAGGCACGCTGTGAATAATTTAGGAGAGATGGGATCTTGTGTAACTCCTTTCTCAATCAGAATTTTTTCACTATCTTTCTGTAGATATAGGACTACTGTACTTCCCATATAGATAACTCCAAGTGTTCTAACATAAGATTCAACTATTCCTTGTCTTTGAAGGATTTTCACTACTGGTGAAGTTTTGACGGAATCAAAAGCTTTCTTATAGTCTATAAATGTCATTCATTGTGGTTTGTCATACTCTGTGGATTTTTCCATTAGCTGGAATATGATCAATTGTTGGATACTTAATTTACTTCTAAATGTTATCTACTCTCTAGGTTGATTAAAGTCTACCTGTCTTTCTATTCGGCCTAATATGATCTCAGCTCTTAATTCAGCAGCACGTTTTCTTTTATACTCGTAGACCCTTTGTCCGACTTATGGTCCGCATTTCGTGTTACGATGAACACTATTCTGTATCAGGTGAGTAACTTCTAGAATAGACGATCGGTTTGAGATGGTATGGCACAGTAGCTGCAGTTTTTCGGAAAACTTTTTAGTCATTCTGTCATATCCTTTGCCCTTTCTCTCTCCCTCTCTTCATAGAAAGTCCTTCGAATGTCATATTTTCTGACTCCCTGATCCAAATGCCTCCTTATAACATCATATTGATTGAAATAGAAGTAATTTAAGAGAACATTGAAAGGAGAAAATTAATTATTTAGAGCACAATATAAGGATAAGAAGTATTTATTGCAATTTGATGCTACATGGCAAACACCTGTAAATTAAATTGGTTTTCGTTTGAATCTGTAGTAGAAGGCATGAGATGGGCAAATACCCGACACAGCATTTCCCCGAGATGCCGAATAACTTGCCATTTAACGGGACTGGACTCGCTCCATCAGAAGCAGCCCGCTCTACTTCCCTAGACAACATGCATGAATTTCCCGTTTCAGAACTTATCTGAATTTACTTATCAATGTTTTACCACATCTGTTGCATTTATTAACTGTGAATAGAGTGTCTTGGGCCGTAACATTAGGCTCAAAAACTTTAATGTTGAAAATTCGGTAAAAAAATGGAAAGTATTCCTCCCGGACTAATCGTATTGAAACTTTACTCCCAGTGCCTTATAGTAGCTCAGTGCCATCAGCAATGTTTTATATTTAAATGTCAAAAGGAAAGAGTAAATAGGGGAATGACGTAATGATAAACATCTGTGAAATAGTCGAGTTTTGTGCGTAAAAGCAAATGGCCAAATTTATGGCATGCTATAGTTTTAGATACTCTCTCTCTCTCTCTCTCTCTCTCTCTCTCTCTCTCTCTCTCTCTCTCTCTCTCTCTCTCTCTCTCTCTCTCTCTCTCCAGAAGAAGAAGAAAAATGTTCTTCTACACTTTATTTGAAGTAAGATTTTTTATCCCATGATAAGAAAATCTTATTTTCTTTTACCATTATCATTAGAAATTGAAATAAAGAATAGTTCAGTTTTTAAGTAAAACAAAGATGAGTATATTTGTCAAGAAAATCTCCATGATTTAAAGTCGTGCTTTCCCCTCAACAAAATTGATGCGATATGCAAATAAAATGGCAGCTTCCAAAAATAAATGCGTTCTCTAAAGGCATTGTTCGCAGTGGGTGAGAGTTAATGTTGAATAATGACGAGGGACCTAAATTGAATTAGGACATCCATTGCAACGACGCTCTAATGTTCATGCTCCTCTGTGATTAGTGCCATTGGACAATTTTTCATTTGGACATATAACAATGCCGATATAAAGAGATTTTCAAAAATTATGCGAAAGTCCCAACAGATTTCTATGCTGGTAAAAGTCGGACGGAAGGAAGGTATTATTATTATTATTATTATTATTATTATTATTATTATTATTATTATTATTATCAATTGTTAAGCTAAAAACCTAGTTGTAAAAGCAAGATGGTATAAGTCTAAGGGCTCCGACAGGAAAAAATAGCCCAGTGATTAAAGGAAATAAACTATAAGAAAAGTAATTAACAATTAAAATGAAATATTTCCAGGACAGTAACAGTATTCAGATAATTCTTTCAATTGAAATCAAAGCCGCGAAGTTTTGCAAGAGACTGACAGCGGCCAGAGTCAAATGAATATATTGGCCTTATTTAATTATTCTCTGAGGAATTGTAGGACACCAATATGAGTATACCCATTGGAGATCACTTACGTAAGGTGCGCATATAGCTTAGATTAACTTGTATGCCAAAGGGAAATCAAAGATACAAATGATCTTCTACAAGTTAGGCGTCAGGTTTTATGTAGAATTTTCGAAGTTTGCTGGATTGATGCTAGATTCATGGTCCGTTCAGGTGAGTTCACCTTTTCATCAAAGCAAGCCACATGTGGTCCATTTTAACTTTTGCTTTTCTCTTTTTTTGATGAAGGAAACTCGGGTTGTGTTTTCTTTTGACTTGGCACTTTGGTGCCCATTCGTTCGCACGAACAGTCGCTATTTGGTGGTTTCGACATCAACTTAATATAAGTCTCTTAGTGTCTTCAATCACAGGCGTTTGTTTCCATCGCTTCCAAATTATTTGTGATACTGTAATGCAAAATTTCGTCTCCTTTTTTTTTTTTTTTTTTTTTTTCAGTGTAAGGCTCAGGAAACCATTGAAAGTTAAGGAATCTCAGAAATAGAAGATTAGGTAACACAAAGAACTGTCAAATAGTGGAAGAGTCTCAGCCAGAAAACAAAGTAATGGTTTATTTGAATTCAGTTACAGAAAGTACTGAAGTTGAAAGCTGAAATAGAAGCATTTTATTTTAGTTGCGAAATGTAGATTATAGCCAAGGTACCGAGGATATTAATAAATGCAACAGGATAATATTTAATTAACTATACTCATTGTATATTAATATAACATTAATAGTGATGACTGGAACACAATAATGATGGCCACAGTATGATAATAATGGATGATTACGAGAGAGAGAGAGAGAGAGAGAGAGAGAGAGAGAGAGAGAGAGAGAGAGAGAGAGAGAGAGAGAGCCATACCCTTGTAGGGGGTATGTGAGTCATGAGGACCATTTTAGCTGTAAAGGGTAGGCTGCTTTGGTCTGCCGTAAATGAGAGAGAATGGATCCCGGGTATTGTAGCTAGGGATGGGGGAACATAGGACTTTTGTGAGGATATCTATGGTCCTTTTGCGAACACCTACTGTGCATGCTCTCTCTCTCTCTCTCTCTCTCTCTCTCTCTCTCTCTCTCTCTCTCTCTCTCTCGGGATGCTGATTTTGGTCGCCATCGGCCATCCACCTGGATGATTATGTTATTCTTACACGGCTGTTGGACCTCTGCTTTGTAATCCTTTATGACTAAAATAGAATGGGGTGGAAGGACCAACGTTTATGTTAAATTCGCGCGTGCGCGGCCACACACACACACACCAATATTATCTCTCTCTCTCTCTCTCTCTCTCTCTCTCTCTCTCTCTCTCTCTCTCTCTCTCTCTCTCTCTCTTAGAGAGAGAGAGAGAGAGAGAGAGAGAGAGAGAGAGAGAGAGAGAGAGAGAGAGATAATATTGATGTTTTCTCGGTTTGTATTTTAGCTATAAATTTATATTTAATCATTTTATCACCTTATTTGAAGATTATGGAGATCATATTATTAATTTACCAACGTTAGGTATTTAGTAGACGGTTTCTCATGCCGCAACACTTGTAGATTAATATGCCATACATATGACTAGGGAAGATGACGTTCCATCAGAAAATAAACTCGAAGAATTTGGATTGTGACGCTATACGTAAACTAGTTCGTATTTTTAAAGATTTGTGCATCCCGGTATGATGCAGAGAGACGTATCAGCGAGTTGTTATCTCTCATCTTAGTTTGCCCGAATGCCGTTGAAAAGAAGACACAGTCCTCATTCAAGTGCATTCACTCACTCACGCGCTGAACTCGATCGTTGGTTGCATTGGAGCTGTCGACACTATCTATGACTCAATGGGGTTGAATCGTCTTGTAAACCCTGCTCCGAACCAGCCTTTAGCTGCTGGTGGCTTCGGCTGCCTCTGCTCCGCATGCCAGACCTATTGAGAGCTTCATCCGCTATGTAGAGGTGTCTTGTGTTTTATCATTTTGTTTCCCTCCCTTAGGGTTACGGGTCATTTCATCTATTACAGTATATGTGAAGGATATAGGCGCAATTTTATCCCTTCTACAAAGGATAGGAATAGAATTAAGGAATTTAAAGGTTCTATAATTAAATTAAAGAGGATGAAGTCTTGTCAAGAAGCAATATGGGTGCGTGCCAAGGAAGGAGAGAATTTTGCTTCCAAAGATGAAAGTGATATAAAAATCCATAATGAATAGAATAGAAAAATAGTTATTTCTACTGTAGATATAATTGGCATTCTTGTTAAGCTCATTGCCGATGTTAGCTCACACCAGTCGTCCTCGGGTAATGCTTTCTTCGAGTCGTATAACAATTTCCCTCTGATATCTTTGCCTTCAGTGCTATCATCCTCTCTCTGTGCCAATCGGTCAACATTTTACTTGCCCTTATCATCGTACTGCAAGGGTCAGACCACGACAAGAAATAAGATTTAGATATTCGGCTGGTTATCTTTTTAGTCAAGACCACCTCTGACACACTATTCATCACCATTATTATGGACGTGAGCAATTTAGCAAATCTTTTAACTAAATTTTAGCTTCATCCCTTGCCTAGGCCACTTACCAGAGTCAACTGTTGATGCTTAGACCCACAGTTTACCACCCACAAATGCCAACTTGAAGTCTCTCTCTCTCTCTCTCTCTCTCTCTCTCTCTCTCTCTCTCTCTCTCTCTCTTTATATATATAGATGATTATATAATATATATATATATATATATATATATATATATATATAATATATATATACCTGTATTCTTGAAGCTGAACTAAATACTGTTTTTGGTCCCCTGAAATTAAAACTCTTACTGGACCATCATGCTTATCGAGGTTTAGACAAAAATTGTATTTTTTTTTATATAAATACAGCTGATTTCGTAGCTCGTATGTTGTCTGTTATTTTTCACAGGTTAGCCGGAAGAGGTTCTTTTTGCACTTTGGCTTTCGCAAAGGCCTTGAAGCATGTGATGCCCTTCTTAGAATTTCTAGTGCTGTGCCGAAATCCCTTGTTTGAGTTCGGGAAGTTCATATGATAGTCCTTGATTTTAGTATTGCTTTTGACTGTTAATCATAAGGCCTTTGTTTTCAAACCCAGACAGTTGGGAGTGGGTGGGTCTTTTCTTAGCGTCATTATGGAATTTTTAAGTAATAGATTGCAGAGAGTAGTAATTAGCTGGGCACCATAGTGACTATAGGAATAGTGTCTGGTGATCCTCAGGCTAGTGTTCTCGGCCTATTATATTTTATAGTATATATGCCTATGTTGTTTGCTAGAAAAAAGCTTGTTGCATATGCAGATGATGCTACTCTCTCTGTATCAATTCCACCCCGTGAATGTATACCGATGAATGCCGACTCCCTGAATAGATATCAAGCTAAATTTAGTTCTTGGTGCAAAATATTGGGATGAAGTTGAACCCTAACTAAACTCAAAATATGATTGTAAGTAGATCAAGGACTGATGCTCCTTAATGTCCAGCTCTTTGTATTGACAATGTCTGTTTATCTATATACAAATGAATTAGAATTTTGGGTGCGATTCTTGATTGCATTTTTACTTTTGAATAACATATTAATTAGTGATCTTAAAATATTTTGTTATGTGTTCATATTATTTCAAATATGTAGTTTATTCGTTATTTCTTTTATTTCCTTTCTGCAGTGAACTGCTTTCGTTGTTGGAACCCTTGGTCTTGTAGCATCCTGATTTTCCAATTAGGGTTGTAGCATGGCTAGTAATGATTATGATTTTAAAGATAGGAAGATGAAGTTCCTAAGAACTGAAGTATGGAATAGCATGATCTTATATAGCTGTGACCATATTGCAGTGGCTGAAAGACTATATGCATGTAACAATCCTCAGATCTTTTTGCATCCATATTCTGTCAGATGAAATTGGTTCGAAAGTTACATGATCCAACGAAAACAGAAATTGTTGTGAAAGGTTACCACACATCTCTCTCTCTCTCTCTCTCTCTCTCTCTCTCTCTCTCTCTCTCTCTCTCTCTCTCTCTCTCTCTCTAACTCTCGCTGCGCGTGGTCTTTACTTGAAGCTTCAATGTGAAACCCATTTAAATCGGAAACGGACTACTTAGAGGGGAATTGACTCGAAGACATGATCCATTCGAATTTAAGACGAAAGGTTCGGTTCTCTTTAGGATTTAGAAGTGAGGTAAAATGAGCACTTGAAGATGAATATACTGAAAGGTGGAAAATTTTCTGTTGTTCTTCCGCCCTTTGAGAGAGAAAAATTTTGGAATTTAGTAAAATACAATTGAAGGCATCCTCTGACCTGTGTCGAACATTTGTAGTTTCTTATTACTGTCACACACTTACTACTTGACAGGAGTTACACCTGTTGATAGTTGTTACGGCCGTATTTACGGCCGTAAATTCAAGGGTTCTTTTTATTCAGAATTTGCGGTCAGTAAAAATGTAACACAGCAACTCGGGATCAAAAGAACAAACACCTCAACAAAAGTTACAATATTTATTTACACACAAAAAAAATATAAGTAAGGTTTGGTAATGATAATAAGCAAAACAAATGAATATACAAATTGAGGGAAAACCAACCTTAAGATCTTTAAAAGATCACCTACAACTAAGTTAAACCCTAGGCTAAGAAATAGAAAAATTTTAAATGCGACATTTCAGGCAGCTACCTTTCAAATCACTGGCCAGAAAAACTAACCTAACAAACTAAGATAGGTAGAAGGAAGAAAGAGAAAATAAATGAGAAACCTAATAATATTCCTACCTAGCACAAACAAACTAACTTAAACGTTAAACCTAACTTAATAAACAATAAATTACAAGAACAAAATAATCTTACAAATTTACACAAAGAGAATCGTCACAAAAAGCTCGGTAGATTGTCCCATCAGGCCATACAAGGTCCAGAAGACCGTACTGCAAACAAGGGCGTGCACACCTACAGGTACTCGGCGATCCACGATCGTCGTAAATAACAATAAACATATCTCATACCTGTAGTATGCCGCCCTACGTATCTCCAGGAGTTCCAAGAACTCACTGACGCTGATTAGCAGGTCAACTGGATCAAGCTGCAATGCCTGAAGGCAATCCAAATTGCCACGGGATCACTAAGGGTGGTAGCCTCCGAGAATCCGGGACGTCAACGGATCTCGCACGCCGGGCCAACTCGTTCGTAAATCCTCCGACGAACGAGGGAAGGGACGTGGCTGATGAATGCCGCAGGTGACAAACACCAGCGACCACACACAAAGTAGCTAAGGACGTGATTCCAAAAACTCCAAAAATTACCAAAAGGAAGTGGCAAAGCGTCAGGCTGTGAGGAGGAACTCGAACTGCCCGTCACTTATCAACACTATTCGATCAAGCCTTCCACTCGAGTCTACACAGCTCATAGGAAAGAAAACAACGATCGTTAATAAGGCACTTCTGTGGTTCACTAACACCGGGGGAGAAGGTGGTAAACAAAGCAAAACTGTGAAGTCATATGACTCTCTTACAGAGTTCATTAAACTAAAAAAAAAAAAAAAAAACTTGAATAAACTTAAAACTAAAACAAGATCAAAAGGTTGGACAAGTATAAACAACTTATAATTAAATTATAATGAATTTACTTTAATCTAATAATAGTGCTGAACACTAACTCCCTTACAGCTCCATTCAAACCATTCGGTTTGAAAATGTCGCCGCCAGCAGTGCGGTAGACTTGACTGATAAGTCTAATGAAGCTTTTACACCAATGTAGTGACGTTTTCACCCCTGTGGCACCACTTAACGCTGGCGGTGACAATCGATGAAAAGCCAATACGTGTCTTTACATCATACAGTTTTTATTTTCCCTGTCTACACCAGGTAACCAAGCACTAATATGCTACTAATCTTGGACAAATGGACCAAGATCATATCGATAATGAATTGATCATTATATTAGTTAAAATGAAACCCGTGCTATGGGACAAACAATCAGAAGATTATACATGATGAATTTGGTTACATCAACATTTAGATAAATTTGCTGCTCTTTGAATGAAAATTTTGAAGGCTTGAGTAATAAAGAAAGAAATAATTTGGTAAGTTTGAAATTTATTTACTTATGACTGCATTAACAGAACTTCTTTACATATTCAGAGGAAATATGGCTAAAGTTAATACATTTATATTTGGATAAAAGGAAAATATACTTAGGAATGATTGATACCATCTTGTTTAGAGTTCTCTTGATATCAAGTTCACTCATAAAATAATCAGCAAATAAATTTCTTATATCATTTGGCCCTGGCCCAGCTCTTACATTTACAGTGGAGCAGAAGCCCAGACCATTAATATTCAACGAACAAGATATCAGTTACTGTAACCCCAACTCGTATTTAGGAGTAGACTTGTAAACTGTGAAATTGACTTTCTGTCAAATATATACGGGTGGATTACTTAACAAACACCACTAATGGGTTGTTACATGTTGTCTAGATGCAGTATATGAGATACCAGATGATACTAATATATGATATATCCAAGTACTCTCCTTTAGACTGACCAGTGTCATACATATTGGAGGTTGGGTATCCCCTGACAGACAACTGAAAAGGGGGTGTCATTGGATCTAGATCTAACTTAGTAGATGCCAAATAAAATTTATACCACAATAGCACTGTATCTCCTAGAGTACTATGGTGGTAATGACATTTTAGTGAGTGGTTACCCCCTGACAGACACCTCACAATGATTGGGGAGGGGGAGACAGGATCTAGATCCAACATTGAAGATACAAAGTAAAATTTGCACTAAAACAGCACTACATATCCTAGAGTGATTTGGTGGTAATGCCAAATATTTTGATGTGGTGCCTACCCCTGGTAGACATAACCAACAATTAGAGGGGAGACATGGGATGTCTTGAAATTATTCAACATCTATCATAGGTGATATTAATATTCAAAATATTCAACAAGAAAAGGGTAATTTTCTTCAATTCATGAGTCTAGTAAAATTGAAAAGCCATAAGCATTTCATATGATTTATTATACACAGGATATACGGTACTAGGTTCAATGATTTCAAACATTTCCCTGATGTATGACTCCACCAGGAAAGAAAACTCACAAGACATAGTCACTACTAACGAAATATGCCATACATCCAAGTACCAACGATAGCCTCATTACAGCAATCACTAGTATTTGATTGTCAAAATAAAAAATTTCTTTTAAAATGATTTGTACATTATGTGCATACTTCCACTGGATTGTTAGAGGTTTGCTTAGGAAGATTCATACATCCACATTATTATTATTATTACTAGTTAAGCTACAACCCTAGTTGGAAAACCAGAATGCTACAAGCCCATGGGCTCCAGCAGGGAAAAATAGCCCAGTAAGTAAAGGAAATAAGGAAATCAATAAACTATATGAGAAGTAATGAATAAAGAATATAGAATGTCTTGAGATCAGTAACATTAGAATTGGTCTGTCATGAACTATAAAGAAAGATTTATGTCAGCCTATTCATTATAAAGATATTCGCTGCATGTTTGAACTTCTGAAGTTCCGCCGATTCAACTGCCCAATTAGGAAGATCACTCTACAATCTGGCCACAGCTGAATAAAACTTCTAGAATACTTTAAAGTATTCAGCCTTATGGTGGCGATGGCATAACTGGTACTCTCTTATGTAATATGTAAAAAAACTAACTGAACAGCAGTGCCAGAGATTATTTTCCAGATCATGAATAAGAAATTCGTTATCAGAGTCAGCAGCTGAAGATCAGACAAGAGAACTATACTCGATACTAAAAATCTTAAAAAACTTTCCCAATAACCTCTTCTTCTTCTTCTTCTTAAAGGAACATTATCAATACTGAGATCTGGATGTTGAACCACTGTTCTCGATGAATTTACAATCATACTTAAAGTTGTGTTAGAATTCAACTTCATGCCCCATGAGTTGCACTATGCACTAACTTCAGCTATATCTTTATTAAGGAATTCCGCAACCAGAGATCTACATTCAAGAGATGGAATTGAAGTAAAGAGACTTGCATATGCAACAAGCTTGTCTTTAGGTCAAATCACATATCATGTGTATCTAGTATGAAAAGTAATTTTCCAAGAACACTACCCTGAAGAACACAAGATATAACATTCCTATAGTCACTATCGTGGGGATCAACAATAACTCTTTGCAGTCGATTATTTAAAAATTCAATGATAATGCCAAGGGCCTTATGATTAATGTGTTCAAAGGCAACACTAAAATCAAGGCAAATCACACGAACTTCCTTACCTTAATCAAGGAATTTCTGTATTGCACTGGAAATTGTAAGAAGGGCATCACAAGGCTCGAAGGCTTTTGTGAATAATGCATTCAGCATACCTATTTAGACGTATTGCAAAATGTTCGAAAACTTAAGATATTATAGGATTAATGGAAATCTTGTGGTAATCAACAAGGGTAGAGCTACCACAAACACATTTACCTAATGGAATAACATTATAAAATCTCTAACAAGTACAAAAATAACCTCTTCTTGTAAGCTAGTGGAAAATAACAGACAGTAGCTAAGAAGTCAGTAGTCTTTATAAAAAACAAATTAAAAATACCTTTTGAGTCTACACCACTATAAATATCAAGGTACACTAAGAGTGTTTTAATTTCATGGGACCAAATAACTAAAAAATAGTTTAGTCAGGAAAACAGAACTGAGCAAGATTGAGTTTCTCATTACTCTGATTATTGTCAAACACATTATCCAAAATTGTTTCCTTTTCCTCTGGACAGTGAATAATGGAGCCCTCTGGTTTAAATAAAGGAGGTACATTTAACAGAATTATTTTTGAAAAAGAAAGGGGAAAAACAAGCTTGTGCAATATGTACATAATCACAAGATTTGACTTAAGAAAAATCAGACATTCAGAAAGTTTTATCAAATTGCTTTATAAAGAGAAAAAACTGATATACTGTATATACTTTTAGGAGCATAATATTAATGTGTTCATATATATATATATATATATATATGTATATATATATACTGTATATATATGTGTGTGTGTGTGAATATGTATAGATATACATATATATATATATATATATATGTGTGTGTGTGTGTGTGTGTGTGTGCAGGTATCAGTTTGTGCCACATTAGTAGTTATTCTGGATGAGGACAATTGACAATGAGCTTCCCTCAAACTAATCCGGAATAAGATCTTCATCATCCTATTCCATCCAAACTGAGTTGGGTCTAAGCCGTCACTGGGATTTTGCTTATTAGCTCGGTGTCTAAGAATGCTAAGATAATGAGCACGTTGAATTCTCTATTTGAGAGTCTTTGGACAAGGTGGCCGCAGTGTACAGTTGATACGCTTCACATTCGCCAGAGGATTTGTTTTGTTAACACATCCAGTCACTTGGCTTCAGTAGGGTCATTATCGTGTGGATGGTCACTTATAAAGGAAAAGAAAAGCTATATCTGGATGTTAAGGGAATGAGATTGAGGGGATGAGAGGTCCTGCAAACTCTCATGAATTTTCCTGTTTCATCGTTTGCCATGACGTTGAATAGTGTATTTTTTCAATTTATGTAAAATGTTGCTGTTACATCTGAGCAAGTGATGGCTTGGAATGCGGCTAATATTCCAGAGCATGAAACAGCTCGTCGATGTTGATATTGTATGATTGTTTCCATATTCGTTTTCCAGCTTGATAATTCGTTTACCATGTTCTTCTTCACTTATGTTTAGCAGTAAACCTAAAAGCATGACTACAATGTATTCCCAATCACAGTTGATACTCGAAGATTTTTCATAATTCTGACCATCCTTTACATTCAGATCTTCCCGGACAGTATCATCCTGTTCGTAATACTAGGTATGCAGTCAATTCTAATAGTCGGGCCTTCTCCATCACGAGGCTCGGTACTACACAGTATTCCAGACGCTTTATTCCAGCTGTGACTAAGTTGTGGAATGATCTTCCTAATCGGGTAGTTGAATCGATAGAACTTCAAAAGTTCAAACTTGCAGCAAATGCATTTATGGGGAACAGGCTGACATAAGTGGCTTTTTATATTTAATTTATGAAAGATCTGTTTTACTTTTGTTAAAATATTTTATTTTAATCGTTTATTACTTTTCATATAGTTTATTTGTTTGCTTATTTCCTTTTCTAACTGGGCTATTTTTCCTTGTTGGAGCCCTTGGGCTTATAGCATCGTGCTTTTCCAAGTAGGGTTCTAGCTTAGCTAATAATAATAATAATAATAATAATAAAAATGATAATAATAATGATAATGATAATGATATTGTTATTAGTAATAATAATGAGCAATCAAAGTATGTATTCACCTCATGATGTTATTTGATATCTTTTGGTCGGTCAGTGATCATATACTGTGCTCTTGTTCATTTCGCCTGTAGTATTCTTTTCATTAAATGTAAAGAACACAAGCGAATTTAACCATTGCTTGTTTTTTTTTTATTCTTTTATCTAGTTCGCTCATATATTTATTTGTAATTTTTTTGATTGAGTGGAAATGTTCGAAATGTTTTTGTATGTGGAGAGATTCTTTTAGAAATAAAGAAATTCTCTTGCGCCCTTCCTCAGCCAGGTGTATTCCGTTTGACTAGTTTCACGTCGGCAGAAAAGACCAGCTAGAGTAACAAGGACGTTCATTCATAATATTATTGATACACAAGTTACGACATATATCCAGGATTTCATTAGTGTGGAAACAAGATGAAATCAAAAGAAGGTATCCCTGCTTCGGTAAAATCACCGTCCAGACACAGAAGGTCAGCCAGACAGCATACTGAAGTCAAGCCTCTTTTGCCCACCTACATCATCTGAAGGAGGTTGCTGCTGGTGACAACCATTGACAACTCAGATCCATCACACCGTCAAGAATTTCTCCTACAGATATATATATATATATATATATATATATCTATATATATATATCTATATATATATATATTATATTATATATACATGTATATTATATATACACACCCACAATCATGTACACATATCTCTCTCTCTCTCTCTCTCTCTCTCTCTCTCTCTCTATATATATATATATATATATGTGTGTGTGTGTGTGTGTGTGTATGAAAAGAAAAGTCCAATTGAACATTTATAAAAGAAGAATAAAGTCAAAGGAATGAATCTATATGTTTTTTCTGTCTCTGAGTTTGTGCTGTTTTTCGTTTTTTGTTGTCGTGTCCGTTCATAGATGCCTGTTTCTCTGACATTCGATCTTGTCCTTGGGACAGATAGAGAAGGCTTTAATTTTAGCGATTGACGGGAGTTCCCTTGGGTAAACATATTGCGATACAGTGAGGTTAGTTACAGAATACCTGTCACGGATTAAAAGGTTATCATCTAGTCTTTTTTTATTTATATTTCCTCATATACAAGCAACGAATCGTTGAATACTATCTTAAGAGCGATTGCATTTTGATAACCCCCTCCAACATCTCTCTCGTTGTTTATCTGTGAATGTAATCTGCCAGATTGAATTGCTTTGCTTCTCTAAATGAATAATAGTAATCACCATTAGAGTTTTATTTCTCATGAGGCCTTTGATTTACGTCCAATTTGTTTAGGGACTATTTAAATCTGTACATTTTTTTTTTCTTGTAAATTATGAAGTCCGAACTCACCTATCTATCTATGCGTTAGCATTATAGTTGAAAATGTGGTATCCTAATATTGCCATTGAGACGAACAGTATGATCTTTTGACCGCTGTTCATCAAGATGGTGTTTATTATATTGTAATAAGAACCGTGTCTGGCTTTTTTATTCATTTATTTTCATTTTGTGGTGAACATAATGAATCCTTGAATATTCAAAGGCAAACAAGTAGGGATCATCCATGACACTATTATTTGTTTTTTGTTTATTATTATTCTGTTGCTTTATTTAGCCAGTTTATATTATTAGAACATTTCATTGGTTAAGGATGATGTTCATGTATTTCCATTCATCGTATTCTCAATTTTTATCATTATTTTGCCAAATAAAATTTTCTCATAATTTTTTTTTTCGTTTAGTTTAGTGGGAGACATATACCAAAGTGAGTAGTTCATTCCTTCCAAGCTTATATTTTCATTCTCTTTTTAAGCAACTAAATCGTAGTTTCATTACTATAAAAGTGTGTATTCAATTAAAAGAAAATAAATAAATTTTCATTCTGTGGAGGATTTGTATTACCGGCTAACAATGATTTTGCTTTGTATTATTGTACGTGCTGTTATAACAGCAGCAGATATTTTCAAAGATTTTTCTCCAGAAACATAATTGTCTCTATATTGATGGTGTAATTACTGTACATGGCCATCTATTATTATGATTATTACAAGCTAAGCTACAACTCTAGTTGGAAAAGCAAAATGCTGTAAGCCCAACGGCTCCAACAGGAAAATATAGCCCAGTGAGGAAAAGAAACAAGGAAATAAATAAACTGCAAGAGAAGTAATGAACAATCAAAATGAAATAATTTAAGAACATTATCAACATTAAATTAGATCTTTCATATATGAAGTAAAAAAACTTAAAAAGAAGCAAGAGGAAGATAAATAAGGTAGAACAGCATGCCCGAGAACTCTAACCCATGACGGTGGAAGACCATAGTATAGAGGCTATGGCAATACCTAAGACTAGAGAACAATAGTATGATTTTGGAGTGTCCTTTTCCTAGAAGAGCTGCTTACCGTAGCTAGAGTCTCTTCGACCCTTTTCCCAGTGAAAAGTAACCACCGAACAATTACATTGCAGTAGTTAACCCATGGAGCGAAGAAGAATTGTTTTGTAAACTCACTGTTGTCAGGTGTATGTGGATAGTGGAGAATGTGGAAAGAATAGGGCAGGCAATTCGGTGTATGTGTAGGCAAAGGAGAAATGAGCCGTAACCAGAAAGAAGGATCCAATGTAGTACTGTGTGGCCAGTCAAAGGACCCAATAACTCCCTGGGCCCTAGACACTAGTGGTAGTATCTCAACGGGTAGCTGGTGCCATGGCCAACCTACTACCTATTTGATTTTCCAAGTGTAGCATTTTATCGACTGTATCGGCTGCAGTTTTTTAATAAGTGGTAATACACTTAGAAGGAAATGTTGGATAATAGTGAAAATACAAAATTGATATTAATTTTTGTCTTTTGCCGTTATTAGACTAGTCTTTTGGACAAGAAACAATATATATTTATTTAGTGTGTTCAAGTACCCTTGTTAAAACATACACACACACACACACACACACACACACACACACACACATATATATATATATATATATATATGTATGTATATATAAACGTGTGTAGAAAGATTTTTTTAGTAGTTTCTGGGTCTTTAAACAAACACAATGGATGCGAATGTGTTGGATCATTAGAGTCTAATGATTAGATGAAGTGAAAGGATGACAAGATTGTTAGTAGATGATTCGATCATGTGTAAAAATTATAGGATCATGCGATATTAGTTTAAGACAAAACAGGAAGCGTTTGGAGGGAGAAGAAAAGAAATATACAGGAAGTGATGGTCAGGTGGAATTATAGGTTTTGAAAAGGAGTTTCAACAAACTGCTGATGAATCTCATGCGGAATTATATGAATTAGCTTCTGTTTTGGAAGGATTTGGATTTAGAAATCATCCATTAATCAACAGTTAAATGAAGATTATGGCACTGGCAGTGTATTTTTCATCTCTGTAATTGCCATTTTAAAGGGAGAAGCTTTTAGATGAAACACTATACGCACACACACACACACACACACATATATATATATATATATATATATATATTTATATATATGTATATGTATATGTATGTATATTCGCTTCTTTGGTAAAAGAGCCGATCCGAATCCTGCTGCTTAAGCAGAATAATTGAAACGTTTTATTACTGCTAATGGTGGTTCTTATGTTGACGAAATCATTGGATTTTATACCTGGTTGCTAAGAGAATTAGTTAGCAGTTGTTGTGGAGAAGTATTAAAACTTAGCTGAAAACCGGAAAACCTACAGCTACAGGGGCCAACCTTCTTTGTAATGTGTGAATAATTCCCACTACAGTAATGGATCCTTCCCTTATCCCGATAAGTCAGGCAGGAAAATTGTCTTCATTATCCCCATTGAATCCGTCAGTTGCCTTTTACTGTAAGGTCCTAAAAGAATAGAAGAGATGGTCCAACCCCCAATTCACTGTGGGATCCTTTCATCTGTGGGACGTGAATATGATAACGGTTTCTTTGAAGTGGTTAGGAGCAGCGTTTAATGAGACTCGCCTCACTGATTATTCCATTATTCTCCTTTGGAGTTTTATCGCTGCTCCAACAATGGAAATACAAGAGGCGTTTACTCTCATCCTTTCCAAAGGGAACTCAGAGGTCAGGTCATATTCGATTCCCCTCCTTTCACTTCGTAGATTTGAGTATTTTTTGCTCCACATATGCCTACACTGTCCCAAATGTCAGGATAGCAGAACATAAGAGATGGTAGGAATGACCACTGGGAAAAAGCGACTGACTCTGGGTTGGATACGGGAAATTCTTTACGTGGAACTTAATACCGGGAAACTGTTGTTGGTACATAGAAAAACTATGGTATCACATATCTTCTTATAATATGGTCTCTCTCTCTCTCTCTCTCTCTCTCTCTCTCTCTCTCTCATACACTATGGAATATGCTTGTTTGCTCGTGATTATGTACTGTAGAATGCTTTCAACTGTATTCCGTAGACGTATGTAATAAGATACTGTTCGAATGCATGAATGAGGATTTAAATAATTTCATTTATGGCTCCGAAAAAAGGGGATAAGATTAGTTTTGCCTTCCCTCCCTACAGGTATAATGTGAATGTAAATTTTCTTCCCTTGTTAAACCGTATGCGGTGGCACATCAATTATTTAATTTAGAGTTCTCGGGTGGGGAAAAAAAAAACATGCGTAGATCACCGGGATCCTTTGCGTTTTTTGTATGACTATAAAAGAGAAAAACTAAAGATGTCACTACCACATGCGTCCTTTACAAAACATTTCACATTTCAAATATTTACGTATATGACTCATGAGCAGTGCAACATACTTTCTTGCACACAAATTGTCGTTCAACTATTATAGGCTTTCATCTTGACAGAGACAGAAGCATATATAAAAAACATGAAATAGATTATTATATACATACAGACAGAATGAGACAGAGACTTAAATAAGACAGGAGTACATAAGACAAGTGAAATTCGACAGGAATTAAAGGAGGTATATATATATATATATATATATATACATATACATATATATATATATATATATATATACGTACACACGTTTATGTGTGTGTGTTTGTATACAGACGAATAAGTTTAATAACAGTATGGGTTGGTAAGGTAATTCATGGACACCTAAAATACCAGACAGGAAATAAAATCAAACCAATGTTCTCTATTCTTAGGTAGTGCCATAGCCACTGCACCATGGTCTTCCACTGTATTGGGTTAGAATTCTCTGTACACTATTCTATTTTATTTCTCTTCCTCTGTTTTTTTTTTCTTTAAGTTTTTATAGTTTTTATATGAAAGATCTATTTTAATGTTGTTACCGTTTTAAGAATGATTTATTTTGATTGTTGAATACTTCTCGTAGTTTATTCATTTCTTTTTTTTCCTTTCCTCACTGGACTACTTTTCCCGTTGGAGCCATATGGCTTATAGTATCCTGCTTTTCCAACTATAAAAAAAAAGTATTTTTTATAGCGGTGCATATTTGCACCCACTCACAGGGGTGCCCTTTTAGCTCGGAAAGGTTCCTGATACCTGATTGGTCGGAAGTATTTTTGTCCGAACACCTTCATTGTTCTCGAATAATTACCAAGTAATGTGAATGGAAACTTATTTATTAACCTTTATTTCTCCATCAGATATATGTTTTGTCAATAAACAAAGAGAAAAAATAAATATATTATAAAGAATCGTCTTGGTAAGTCTAAATTCAATAACACAATCCTCCGAAGTCAACGACAGCAGCTTGTTTTCGGATGCACGCTTTGTAATTTTGTAATTTTTCACATATTTTAACGCAAATTGGGATAAATTACACTCAGCATAAGTTAAACATGTTATTATAAACTTTTTTTGAATACCAGAATTTACCAAAATCATGGAATTATTAAAACCCGATATATGTGAAAACTTATGGGGAGGTAAAAGAACAGCATGTAGCGGCCTGGCGGGAAAACGATCCCTTCTGACTTGTAGACGCAGTTTTTTTTTTTTCTTCTTTCGTAATATAGTTCGGCCTATTCCTTTTAGATTAAATAGTCTTGCATTGTCTCTCTTGGTATTAATTTGCTTATTATTTTCCCACATTCTTGTTCCTCACCTAATATCTATCTATTTTCCCGATATCACTTCTTCCATAAATGGGATATCCGCACTACGATTCCTTATTTCTTATCATCTGTCGAAAGTGATGGCTTGAAGGGAAGCGCGTGCTAGTCTCATTAAAATAGTGTAGAGGTGGAAATAAAGAAAAAATACTATGCTTAATTTCAGGTTTACAGAATAGGTTATACTTTCTACACTGCATAAAATTTATGTTGTTATTATTATTTACATGCTTACTGACGTAAGGTACAAAACATAAGGAATCGTAGTGCGGATATCACATAGGCCTATATGAAAGAAGGGATAGCGGGGAAAATAGATAGATATTATGTGAAGAACAGGAATGTGGGAAAATACTTAGCAAAATAATACGTGAGAGACAATGCAAGACTATTTAAACTGAAAAGAATAGGGCGAACTATATTACGAAAGAAAAAAAACTGCGTCTACAAGTCAGAAGGGATCGTTTTCCCGCCAGGCCGCTACAGGCTGTTCTTTTACCTCCCCATAAGTTTTCACAAATATCGGGTTTTATTAATTCCATGATTTTGGTAAATTCTGGTATTCAAAGAAAGTTTATAGTGCGGGAGCTCACAGAGATTTGTATTACATTTCGAGTACAAAAGGTTTGATAGCTAAAATCATCAGCTAGTATGATGGGGATCCTCGAATGGTCATTCTTAAGTTATGCCGTTGGTGCGTTGAGTAGGGGGCGCAGCTTGAACTGCCCCCCAAATCCGGTTTAAATTGCATTTTGGAGTACATCAACCAAACCTGTGATAAAAGTTTCGTTTTGGCACTGTGATTACAGATGTGCCATTCTTAAATGGCGCAATTGGTGCAAAACGCATTTAAGAAGGGCTCAAAGTGGGCGCTACTGTCACATTTAAATCACAATTTGAGTACATCAATGAAAGTTTGTGGAAATAGACCTTAGAGCTTCCTGATGAAGAATCAGTCATTCTTAAGTGTCAAATTTGGTGCAAAACCCATTTAAGAACGACCTAAAGAGGGCGCTATTTTTTTGCACATTTAAAACACGTCTTACGTACATAAATGAAACTTTGTATAAATATTCTTTAGACCTTCCTGATACAGGATCAACAGTTCCTAAGAGTCGAAGTTGGTGCAAAACCCATTTAAGAACGGTCTAAAGAGGGTGTTACTATTAGGTTATTGAAAAGGCCTATATTCACTTTCTTTAGGCTTATATATTCACTCATTTCTTCCCCTCCACATGTGCCACAACACGCTATTGTGAGCTCTTCTGTTTATGCTATTACTACTGTTGTTTCACTGAATATATAAGTGATAACATTTTTTGAATGATAGTACTAATTGTAACTTCTTTTCAGGGGCTCGTGATTATAAAAATTAGGGTTGCATAATACCAGTTAGTGGCAACTTTACTTTGTATGGAAGATAGCCAGTTAAGAAGGGTTTAACTGATGTTTTTATTATTCCCTTTGGCTGAATAATTGATCACAAATTTTGTAATATTTTTAAATTAAGTTTAAATTTTGATAACCCACTAACATATCGAGGTCTTTTGTGAGTTTACGGGGGTTATTTCAAAATTCAAGAAAAACTCATAACAGAATCAGGACTACCAGACATGCTAATAGAGACTGGGGTCCTTACACCAGGTTCTTTGATTGGGTTCCTCACAAGTAAACACTTCAACCAATGCCTGAGCCTCTAACCTCTCTTTGCCTTGCCTTCGAAAGCCTGCATTTCAAGGCCTTTCTAGAAACATATGATTACAGAGAAGAGCTTCATACCTTGATATCTACTGTGAAAGGAAATACCAATGCAGAAGACCATGGGATTCAGCTGGTGATCAATGCAGATCTTTTTGAAAAAATTTCGAAAGAGTATTCTGAATTCACCAAGACAATTATATCAGAAGCTCATGGATACACTGCAAAGTTCTGGATGATGTATGTGGAGTACATTAACATGTTTCATTAACTTGAAAGAGCTATCCGGACAAATAACATCGAGCTCTGTCTTCACACTTACACTGATTATTGACCTGTCCTTTGCCACAGGTCACATCAACTATTCCCGGTGGTTAACAAAATACCAATTAGTGTTATTAAATATTGATGCGACTCATCCCAGACTTAGAGAGATACTTAACCGGGGTGTATACACAGAGCGAAGGACAGAACATGATTTCAGCAGAATTCTTGTAGATTTACAACTGGAACAAACTATTAATTCCGACGCTACATCTCAACTGACAGGAATCACCTTTTTTACTAATACCTACTCCACTCACCTTAGGTAGATGGTAATAAAGGTTACCCGAGCATCGTTCATTAGTCAGCAGCAAGAGAGGACAGGATTGACTAGCAAAGAAGATTTTACTACAGAAGTTAGGCCAAGACGAATTCAACGTGACAATGAGGATCTTCAGAGAAATCATCAAACAAATCTTAGATACGAACAATCTATTTGAAACACGGGAAGCTTCAGAGGTATTGTACAATATTTCCACAGGAAAGGGTACCAATGATGAAATCCATGAAAGCCTTCTCTGTGTACCAACCAAAGGAAAAGTCAGACAAGGAATGCATCCAGGCTTGCATGAGTAATCTAAATAAAATTTGTTTGAAAATCTAATAAAAAAGGAAAATCTGAAAACCTTTGTAGATGGCTGAGCAAGCAATCGTCGGATAAATATCACTCAAGTTGCAGTGCTTCAGGGATCACATGATCTGATGGGACGTCTCCTTGTACTGTCCACCAAGAAGAGACAATGACATTCAGCATATTCTCTAGTACCCATTGATTCCAATACCTCTGTCCTTCACCAGCCCTGAAGAAGTGATGTCAAAGACCGATAGGAGTTTGCTCTTTAATATACCGAGAGTAAATTGAAAGGTCTTGAACAGCAGCCAAACCACTTCAGTGCTTATATCATAGATGGACATTTTCTCTTACATACCTTGCCACTAAATTTGTCCCCACATACAGAGGACTAGCCAGAAGTATTCTTACCCAGAGTTTAACAACGACAGCCAAACGCATACACATAGCCTTTGATGACTATCAACAGACTTCAATTAAGGACACTGAAAGAGACAGGTGGGGACCTGACAACAGAACCTTCATCATCACAGGGTCAGAGCAGAGACGAGTGCCAAGAAATCTAAACGATGCCCTAAAGTCCAAGTCCTTCAAGAAGCAGTTACCTCAGTTTCTTACCAATGAATGGCAAAACTCTTCATATGCTAAAATTTTTGGCGATTGTGAAGTCTTCCTAGATGTCTAAGGGGAATGTTATAAGTTCCAGGTGACAAAGGGTATGATACAGCGAAACGCAGTAGATGAATTAGCCCTTATCAGTTGATCATGAGAATTGACACAGTGGTCACATCATCCGACACAGATATTGCAGTGAAATTATTCTACCGCTGCAATAGCTTTCAGCCAACATTGCGGATGGATATAAGAACAGTTTATAGAGTAATCGTCATTAAGTCAGCCTGACTACAATATGGAAGGAACTAATACCATATCTTTGTGCAGCATTACCAGCTTTCCATGCCTTCACAGGATCAGAGTATGCATCAGCGTTTGTCAGAAAAGGGAAGGTCAGGCCTCTCCAAACTCTAGGAAAGCAACCTGACTATCAGAAGACTTTCAGAGTAATGGCAATGAGCTCTACAATTTCTAGTACGACGAATGAAGCTCTTCAGAGGTTCACAGCCACAATGTATGGAGCTGAGGATAGAGCAAACACTTGGCTGAATGAATTGAGGTATGAGAAGTTTATGAAGACATGGACCAAATCGAAATGGAAAATACCTACTAGCCAATTTGAAGGGCATAGATGCAGGTGGACTACTACCTTGTGAAGACGAGCTCAGTCCTTAAATTGAGCGTGCCTCCATTGTTGCTAACAACAAAGAGCAGATCAAACTCATATAGAATTGCATCCCTCTGAAGAAAATGGCTGGCAGTTGGTTCATGGCTCCTCACCAGTGCACCTTTTCTTGTATTCGCTCTTCACCTGTGAACCTTTTCTTGAATTCACTCATCACCAGTTTACCTTTTCTTGTATTCACTCTTCGAAGGGGAGCATTTCCATGAATGCCTTATCCCAGAAACAGAGGATTTAGAAGCATTGGACAATGATGAGGAAAACTTGGACATTGCATCTTCAGATGAAGGTGTTGTGATGAGGATGACTAAAATCTTGTTACAGAAAGGCAGGTTGATATGATAATTAACTATACCAGTAAATACTAGTTGAACTCATGATTATAAGTATATTCACATATCCTTTCCTAACAGAGAGAGAGAGAGAGAGAGAGAGAGAGAGAGAGAGAGAGAGAGAGAGAGAGAGAGAGAGAGAGACAGAGATTCATCAACAGTTTTAATGTTTCATCTTATAAACTTTAGCAATAGATTTATAGCAAATGTGAAACATGTATGTGTACACTAATTAATATGAGTGTGTGTATCAAAAGGCAGTTTTCGTTTCAAAGAGCATAATCACTTGCAAATAGACATGTTAGTGCCCGTCATCACATGTAGCTGCATATTATTAGATAGCAATGTTTTACCATACCTACTACTACTACTATCTTACAAAAGGTGTGAAACATTACATTTAAAGAAAAAAATAATTCATGAGTTAAATAAGTTAGATATTGAATTATGATATCCTGTTAAATAGCATAAATGAAGATCGAATTGTAAACAGTATTGGCACGTATGGTATTTCCCTCTTCACCAGTGCGCCTTTTCTTGTATTCACACTTCACCATTGCACCTTTTCTTGAATTCACTCTTCACCAGTGTACTTTTTCTTGTATTCACTCTTCACCAGTGCACCTTTTCTTGCATTTACTCTTCACCAGTGCACCTTTTCTTGCATTCACTCTTCACCAGTGCACCTTTTCTTGTATTCGCTCTTCACCAGTGCACCTTTTCTTGTATTCGCTCTTCACCAGTGCACCTTTTCTTGTATTCGCTCTTCACCAGTGCACCTTTTCTTGTATTCGCTCTTCACCTGTGAACCTTTTCTTGAATTCACTCTTCACCAGTGTACTTTTTCTTGTATTCGCTCTTCACCAGTGCACCTTTTCTTGCATTCACTCTTCATCAGTTCACCTTTTCTTGTATTCACTCTTCACCAGTGCACTTTGTTTGTATAAATAAATACTTAAATATATAAATTTGCAGTTCCTTTGTTCTTCTATACCATATAAAACAAAGATTCTCACAGTTTTAGTCATGGTACATAGAGAGGTCATGGCACTAAAAATTTACCTTAATCCTCCATGTGCTAATATTGCACTCTCTTTAGGCCGTTCTTAAAAGGGTTTTGCACCAACTTCGACTCTTAAGAACTGTTGATCCTTTATCAGGAAGGTCTAAAGAATATTTATACAAAGTTTCATTTATGTACGTAAGACGTGTTTTAAATGTGCAAAAAAATAGCGCCCTCTTTAGGTCGTTCTTAAATGGGTTTTGCACCAAATTTGACACTTAAGAATGACTGATTCTTCATCAGGAAGCTCTAAGGTCTATTTCCACAAACTTTCATTGATGTACTCAAATTGTGATTTAAATGTGACAGTAGCGCCCACTTTGAGCCCTTCTTAAATGCGTTTTGCACCAATTGCGCCATTTAAGAATGGCACATCTGTAATCACAGTGCCAAAACGAAACTTTTATCACAGGTTTGGTTGATGTACTCCAAAATGCAATTTAAACCGGATTTGGGGGGCAGTTCAAGCTGCGCCCCCTACTCAACGCACCAACGGCATAACTTAAGAATGACCATTCGAGGATCCCCATCATACTAGCTGATGATTTTAGCTATCAAACCTTTTGTACTCGAAATGTAATACAAATCTCTGTGAGCTCCCGGACTATTATAAAAACATGTTTAACTTATGCTGAGTGTAATCTATCCCAATTTGCGTTAAAATATGTGAAAAATTACAAAATTACAAAGCGTGCATCCGAAAACAAGCTGCTGTCGTTGACTTCGGCGGATTGTGTTATTGAATTTAGACTTACCAAGACGATTCTTTATAATATATTTATTCTTTCACATTGTTTATTGACAAAACATATATCTGATGGAGAAATATAGGTTAATAAATAAGTTTCGATTCACTAATTATTCGAGAACAATGAAGGTGTTCGGACAAAAATACTTCCGACCAATCAGGTATCAGGAACCTTTCCGAGCTAAAAGGGCACCCCAGGGTGCGATTATGCACCGCTATAAAAAATAGACTATAGTATTGTAACTTATCTTGTAATAATAACCACTCCATTAACCTTTCTATTTTCTCCTGGTTTGTATCTTATTACTAACACCTCTGACTTCTTTGGATTGGCGATAAAAGTAAATTTCTTTAGATCTTCCAAACTTCGGCAGTTGCTTATGACTTTTTCTACTTTGTATCTATTATATCATCTACATAAATCAGAATTCTATATTAATGTTGCTAATAAAGATTTTTGTCTTCTCACTTATAGTATTAACATGTCCGTCACAATTGAATATAATTTTGGTCTAAGAATTGTTCCTTGTCTTACTTGGGGTTCTTTGACTGGCCGTACTACATTGGATCCTTCTGTTTGGTTACGGTTCATTTTCTCTTTGCCTACACATATGCCGAATAGTCTGGCCTAATCTTTACAGATTCTCCTCTGTCCTCATACACCTTACATCACTAAGATTACAAAGCAATTCTTCTTCACCCAAGTGGTTAACTACTGCACTGTAATTGTTCAGTGGCTACTTTCCTCTTGGTAAGGGTAGAAGAGATTCTTCAGCTATGGTAAGTAGGTCTTCTAGGAGAAGGACGCTCCAAAATTAAACCATTGTTCTCTAGTCTAGGATAGTACCATAGCCTCTGTGCCATGGTCCTCCACTATCGTGGGTTAGAGTTTTCTTGCTTGATGGTACACTCAGCACACTATTCTATCTAATTTCTCTTCCTCTTGAGCTTTCTCGTTTAATTTCTATACCATCTTAGGATCATGTTTCCCTACCATCTGCTCACTTCTTTGATACAATACTAGGTAACAAAGGATCCTGGAACCTACACGTGCTCGAAGTCGAACAAAAATAGATTGTTTTTTAGGAACATTAATATCGCCATTAGTTAATTAGGTTAAACATCAAACTTACGGGCAAGTAAGGACGGACACATCAAGTGGAAAGAGAAAAACAGAAGTGAGATTTGAAGTGATGAACACTTGTGTTGTTAGACATAGTTCTAATTCTAAGTCCCGTTCTTTGGTGATATATTCATCATCTTTAGCAGATTCATGCGATTTTTCAACAGTGATGATATTGCATTTTTCACTTATTGCTTTTATTTCATTCCATAGCATATATTTTTAGCCTAAATATAAAGTTCACAATATGTGGATGATCATGGCGGCCATCCATTTACCATATACCGTAGCCACCGAGATCTCTCATGGTGGCCACGGTTATACGCCCAAAGAAATATTCAAGGCAATCTTGATTCAATCTTTGTGTCAGTAGGTAGTCAATAGCATGAGAGCCTTTTAACATACCAAGCAAAACAATGGTAGATTCACATGATAGAATTATTCCTTCCTGGAACTGGAAAAGACTTTTTGTATTAAGGGTTTTAACTCTCAAAGTATTCACTACCTCGATGACCTTGAGCAGTGTACCCGTTTGTTTTTCTACATGGATACCAAAAGCATTGCCATTACCCAAACTCTCCATACACGGATGAAGAATTCATTATGTCGAACCAGTCATTTTATGAAAGAATAAAATTTGATTTCTACTCTTCCCCTAAATATTTTAATGGGGTTATAGATAGTAATTGAACTGCTAGATTTAAATGCATTTAATTAATCTTATATGCAAGCCCATATTCTGTTTTTGTTTTAGTAGGCACTTCTCGTATACCAGCATATGCAATACACTCTCCATTCTTGAAGAAAACACCGGAGGCGATAAAACTATTTCTAACTAATTTGATTAATTGGGGAACATATGAGAACAAAAACTTATTCTGCCTTAGGATTTTTGAAAGATGTCCGATTTTCAAGAGGGCCAGTTAACTTACTGTTTCCACATACAGAGATTTTTAGCACCCATGTTATGCACCACTGCTCCCACAGCATAACCTAGATCTTAGTTCTACCTTTGATATCATTTCTAATAGTACTTTGTGCATATCTCCTTGATCGAATTGGCAGTAAATTGGCCTTATCCATTTGCGCGCAAGACCTTGCAACATGGCCACCTGTACATTTTCCTGCAGTTTGTATAGGACACAAACTGCAGGAAAATGTCCCTTTGTCATAGCTCCTTTCATTCTTAATACTAATTTCATCAAATGAAAAAAAGCAGCAATACCTAGTAACCGAGCCTTCATGTCATCTCTGTAATCCACTGGTTTTAAATGAATCGAGCAAGCAGTAGCCTATAAATCGTTAATTCTGTGTGCACAGCAACATACAGGTATCTACTAAACTATGTATGTGTTTGCTTTTGGAAATCGATGTTATTTCATATTTGAGTTTTTAATTTTTCACGTATATAACAGCCAAATACTTTGAATTTACTTGGCATTATCATTGATGGAATGATTAAAAAGATATATGGACACAATGATTTCTATTATGTTGCCTCTATGGGTATCTAACTTTGCTTTGGCTACCCACGCCTACAACCTAGATTAATTTATGTAAATTAATATTATCTAGTTTGGTGTGCTGTGAATATTCTGTGAACCTTGTATAATATTGTAAAAATGTTAAATCTTACATATAGTTATTGTTTATGTATGCTGGCTATTATTTCCATTTTGCTGTTACTGTTTTGCTATTTTTTGTTAAACCATTTATGTTGATTTTACATAATCTACGATGTGTATAACGGTTGAACATGGCAGGTGAACACCCGAAGCCGCAGAAACCGCTATCTATTCTGAAAGAAGAGTAAATGGTGAAATAAGGACGCCATTAATAGAAATAAATGCTTTATTCCTTTCATGTTAAACAGACATTTTCCTCTTAGTAAAAAAAAGGATTTCCTGAAATATTAAAATTCATTGCAGAGTTGGTTGTCTATTCATTTCACAATTTTTAACAATATTGGAATATTAATCCTTACAGTGGTAAAGAAAAAAAAAACTTGAAAAACATCAGCTTTGGAGTTACGGAACTGTTGATAGAATCAAATAAACATTTTCCCTCTATAATATACAGTATGTCAGTTTGTACACAAAACTAAATGAAGTATAAAACAAAAGAAGTAATCTAGTAGCTTTGATAAAACTTGTGTCATGAGACACACAGCCTACAATGCTATTAAAATGTGGCTCATGTAAGAAGGAAACAACAAATAATACTTTTTTTTTCTAAATAAAAGTTGCCATGAGACACTTAGCCTACAATTCTATTAAAAAACATGTGCCTTACGTAAGAAAGAAAGAAATATCGATTAGTCGCAGGGAGGAGGTACCCCCAGAAACCAGAGTGGCGATTCCACAAACAGTAGACACGGAAGGCAAATTAAGTTAATAATTGCCAATCCTGCACCAAACACAGTCATAAGGACTTTAAATCCCGATGGGTGGAGGCTGTCTTCCAATCTGTGCTGGGTTTCAGGCCTTGAAATAATGAACTGAAACAACTCACATAACAACCAGATGAGTAGTCCCACTGACATGAAGATAACTAACCATATCATTGTTAGGCTTAGGATCTGAAAAAAAAAATAAGAAATTAATAAATAAAACAGGCGTTGTAGAGGGATCGTCCTTTTCTGTAGAGTTGATCATAAAAAAAAAAAAATACCGTGATTTAAAAAAAAATAGAAATGACAGCCTACAGATGTTTTACCTTTAAAGAATTAAGCTTGAGATAAGAAAATGTGCCAATATCTAGTCTCACCTATTTGTATCTGTACTTCATTACTGCAATTATAGACAATTCATGCAATCATTAATACCAGCACCAAAAACGCGCACTTTAATACTATTATTATTATGATTATTATTAGTCAGCAAAACTTTAGTGCTATATACATATATATATATATATATATATATATATATATATATATATATATATATATATACCTTTCCTCTGAATTATGAAAAGCCTAAGATCCACATTTCCATTATTCTGTGCTAACATTCCTTAGCACTTAATTTTTGTATCCAAATTTCTAACTTTTATTTTTCAATTATATTATCCTGAAACCTCCTTAGGCATTCTGTCCTACTACTGTGCTTGTGATACTAGCCATGTGACTGGTCTGGATAAGAGTTTTCCCAGATGAACAGGAATCTTAAGGTACCCTGACACTTGCACGAATTTGTGGCACGCATTGTCACGACTCGAGTCGTGAACTGGCATGAACTCATCGTGAACTGGAGTGAACTCGTCGTGAACCTGTCGTGACATCATGGCATGTCTTGGCGAGAATTTTGAAATGTTCAAAATTTTGGTCACAACAAAATTTTCGTGAACTATGCACGAACTGTTCGTGAACGCGTTGTGAACTCGTCAGGACGATGCGGGAGGATGCGTGCCATGCCATGACTGTCACAAACTGCCAAGAATAGTTCACGAACAGTTCACGTCGAGTTCACGAGTAATTGACGACATGTTCACGAATATGAGCGCATCACAGCGTGGCTGTGCCTTCCCGCAGACATGGCCACGTGTACTTCACGCATTGATGGCACGAGCAGTTCACGACTAGTTTACACACTTCACACTGCATGGCACGAGGAGTTCATGACCAGTTCACGACCAGTTCACGCAAGTTCACGACTACTCTGCGACATTAGCGCTCGCGTCAGTGTTGGGGGGCATATATAGAGCTTCGAGGACACTGCTCGCCATTCCAGAGCTCGCCAGCGAAGAGACAACATACCTAAAAATAAGCTGATAAAAGGAAGTGGGAGAAGGCCAGAAGCCAACAGGCTAGAGGCAGAGACCGCTGATATTATTATTATTATTATTATTACTATCCAAGCTACAACCCTAGTTGGAAAAGCAAGATGCTCCAGGGGCTCCAACAGGGAAAAATAGCCCAGTGAGGAAAGGAAATAAGGAAATAAATAAATGAAGAGAACAAATTAACAATAAATCATTCTAAAATACGTAACAACGTCAACACAGACATGTCATATATAAACTATTAACAACATCAAAAACAAATATGTCATAAATAAACTATAAAAAGACTCATGTCCGCCTGGTCAACAAAAAAGCATTTGCTCCAACTTTGAACTTTTGAAGTTCTACTGATTCAACCACCCGATTAGGAAGATCATTCCACAACTTAGTAACAGCTGGAATAAAACTTCTAGAGTACTGCGTGGTATTGAGCCTCGTGATGGAGAAGGCCTGGCTATTAGAATTAACTGCCTGCCTAGTATTACGAACAGGATAGAATTGTCCAGGGAGATCTGAATGTAAAGGATGGTCAGAGTTATGAAAAATCTTATGCAACATGCATAATGAACTAATTGAACGACGGTGCCAGAGATTAATATCTAGATCAGGAATAAGAAATTTAATAGACCGTAAGTTTCTGTCCAACAAATTAAGATGAGAATCAGCAGCTGAAGACCAGACAGGAGAACAATACTCAAAACAAGGTAGAATGAAAGAATTAAAACACTTCTTCAGAATAGATTGATCACCGAAAATCTTAAAAGACTTTCTCAATAAGCCTATTTTTTGTGCAATTGAAGAAGACACAGACCTTATATGTTTCTCAAAAGTAAATTTACTGTCGAGAATCACACCTAAAATTTTGAAAGAGTCATACATATTCAAAGAAACATTATCAATACTGAGATCCGGATGTTGAGGAGCCACCGTCCTTGACCTACTTACAATCATACTTTGAGTTTTGTTAGGATTCAACTTCATACCCCATAATTTGCACCATGCACTAATTCTAGCTAAATCTCTATTAAGGGATTCACCAACCCTAGATCTACATTCAGGGGATGGAATTGATGCAAAGAGAGTAGCATCATCTGCATATGCAACAAGCTTGTTTTCTGGGCCAAACCACATGTCATATGTATATAGTATGAAAAGTAATGGGCCAAGAACACTACCCTGTGGAACACCGGATATCACATTCCTATAATCACTATGGTGCCCATCAACAAAAACTCTTTGAGATCTATTACTTAAAAAATCAATAATAATGCTAAGAAACGACCCACCCACTCCCAACTGTTTCAGTTTGAAAACAAGGGCCTCATGATTAACACGGTCAAAGGCAGCACTAAAATCAAGGCCAATCATACGAACTTCCCGACCACAATCAAGGGATTTCTGTACAGCATTGGAGATTGTAAGAAGGGCATCACATGCTCCAAGGCCTTTACGAAAACCAAATTGCAAACTAGGGAGTAGATGATTACCTTCAGCAAACCTATTAAGACGTTTTGCCAGAAGACGTTCAAAAACTTTAGAAAATATGGGAGTTATGGAAATTGGGCGGTAATCAGTGGGACTTGAGCTACCACAAACACATTTACATAGAGGAGTAACATTACCAATTCTCCAACTAGTGCTAAAAGCTCCTCTTCTTGCTATCTTGCGCAAAATAACTGATAACTTTGGAGCTAAGAAATCTGCTGTCTTTATAAAAAACAAAGGAAAAATACCATTAGGGTCTACACCTCAATAAGCATCAAGGTCCACCAACAGAGCTTTAATCTCACGAGATCAAAAAGCTAAACTAGTTAGTTTAGCCTCAGGAAAACAGGAATGAGGAAGTTCAAGTTTTTCAATACTCTGTTTACTGTCAAAAAGTTCAGCCAAAAGGGTTGCCTTTTCCTTTGGACAGTGAGTGACTGAGCCATCTGGTTTAAGTAAAGGAGGAACTGTTGCATCTACACCACCAAAGAGTGCAGATTTAAGGGTAGACCACCATTTATGTTCCTGAGTTGTACCAGAAAGTGTTTCTTTTATGGTTAAATTGTACTCCTTTTCAGCTGAGGCATAAACTCTCTGAGCAAAAGCTCGAAGCTGAGTATAGTTGTTCCAGGTCAAATCTGATCTGTTACCCTTCCAAAGATGATAGGCCTCCTGTTTCTCCAAATAAGCACGTCTACAATCATCATTGAACCACGGTTTGTCCTTCACTCGGTACCTTAGCACACGAGAAGGGATACGCCTATCAATTATATTGACTAGATTCTCATTCAAAGGGACAACAGGATCTACACTATTATATAATTGTGACCAATTCAAGCACAAAAGATCAGGTAAAATCCCATTCCAGTCTGCTTGGGATTTCATATAAATTTTACAAGAATATGATATATCAGGGACAGGCTGCTCAGTCTTCACTAATTATGAAATCAAGGCATGATCAGATGTCCCGACTGGAGAACCAACCTTACTAGTTATAACGCCAGGGGAGTCAGTGTATACGAGGTCCAAGCAATTACCAGACCTGTGAGTAGCTTCATTTATGATTTGCTCACAGCCTGATTCAGAGGCAAAGACTAAAGATCTTAAGCCATGGCGATCGGTAGGAGAGATAGAACTTAACCACTCCCTATGGTGAGCATTAAAATCACCAACAAAGACAAAAGAAGCCTTTCTATCATCTTCTTGTTTCTTGTATCTTAGCCATAATGGTAAGAAGACAATCGAAGATAGAACCATCTATGTCTGGATTCCGGTAGATCGAACACAAATAAAAGTTGTTATGCCTGCCACAAACTTTTATTACCTGAATCTCATGACATCCACATTGATAGCAGGACTTATGAGAAGCAGGGTACTCGGTCCTAATATACACCGCCATTCCCCTGACCCTAGGGATGGCATCACGTTTCAACATTATTGGCTTCTTAAAACCAGTTATAAGGAGCTCAAATGAGTGCCTCATATTAGAAACCAAAGTTTCTGAGCACAAAAGAATATCATACTGTCTGGACGCAACTGTAAGGTCTTGGATATTTGCATGAAGACCACGAATATTGCAATACAAAAGACGACATTGACGAAATCTAGGACGTACTGGTCCCGGATTTCGCTCAATGTCTCCAGACAGCATAAGAATTAATAGAAATAAAAAAGAGACATCATACTTAAAAACTAGATTAACAAGAATTATAACAAAAACAATACATACAGAATTATAAACAAAGTGATTGATGATACCCATAGACTATAGTAAAAAGTCGGAAAAACTGGTCAACATGGAGGAGTTGATACATCATGCAAGGCTAAATACCCTCCAGGATAGCCACTTCAACTGAAGGGAGGACAGTAAGGATGGTTTTGAGAAGAAAAATAATCAGAAAAAGGAAAATACAACCTCTTGATAAACCACCAAGCATCCATGGCCCTTCTATAAAGCCTGCCCAACACACCATTTCAAAAAACAAGAGGAAGAAAAAAAAATAAAAAAAAATAAGATAGAATTGTGTGCCTGAGTGTACCCTCAAGCAAGAGAACTCCAACCCAAGACAGTGGAAGACCATGGTACAGAGGCTATGGCACTACCCAAGACTAGAGAACAGTGGTTTAATTTTGGAGTGTCCTCCTAGAAGAGCTGCTTACCACAGCTAAAGAGTCTCTTCTACCCTTACCAAGAGGAAAGTACACTGAACAAATTGCAGTACAGTAATTAACCCCTTGGGTGAAGAAGTGTTAAGTATCTCATTGTTGTCAGGTGTATGAGGAAAGACGAGAATATGTAAAGAATAGGCCAAACTATTCTGTGTAAGTGTAGGCAAAGAAAAAATAAGCCGTGACCAGAGAAAGGGATCCAATGCATTACTGTCTGGCCATTCAAAGGATCCAATACCTCTCTAGTGATAGTATCTCAACGGGCGGCTGGTGCCCTGGCCAACCTACTACCTATAGAGATAATTCTTCTCACTCATCAATATCAAGTCTCGATCTCGTGATCCCGGAGACACAGCAGGAAACAAGCCAGAGACAGCCATCCAGTGAGGACGAGATGAAGCAGAAGAAGCGGGTCCGGATGTCGAAGAAAGAAATCCCTGACTACCACTGGACTGAAGTGGCAGAGACTAGGTTGGCCGACCTTGTGAAGGAGAACCCCATGCTGTTTGACAAGAAGCACAAGGAGTGGATCGACGTGGTAGCCAAGAACAGCCGGTGGGAACAACTTGGAGAGCAGCTGGAGCCTCCTGCCACTGGTGGCCAATGCAAGAAGCGTTACGAGAACTTGAGGACCAGGGTTGGGAAGGTTATGAAGAAGGAGAAGAAGAGGGGAGCTGGCCAGCCCCAAAGGAGTGCCCGTGATGACCAGATCATGGAGACATGTTTTTTCCTCATACAACACATCGTCCGGGGAGAGACAGTCCCCAGTGAGCAGTTTGCTGGCTCAGAGTCAGGTGCAGTGACGGTCAGTGACGGAGACGATGATGAAGTGAGGTCCACAAGTTCCCACAGCCAAGCATCTACTAGCACCTGGAAGGACAAGGGCAAGGGGAAGCGGTCCATCCTAACAACAGAAGCCACACCCAGCGACACCTGGGTGTCCCACAAGGACATCAGTACTGTAGTGAAAAATGTGAGAATCCCAATGTCTACATGTAGATTGTATTCCAGTTTCATCCATTGTTTTTGACATAGAATGTTCAATATGTTGCATTGAAATGCTGTACTAAATTGTAATAATGTTTGTATGTTTCAGATCATGTCCAAAGCAGATTCCTTGGGGACCTCGTTCACCGGCCAGCACAAGATCGTTCACGATTTTTCGTGCCTGCTGGAAGGCCACATGCATGCCATCCCAGAGGACTACTGGCATGAATTCCAGATAGAGTACCTCAACCTTGTACACTGCTACAGGCAGTGGCGTTAGGTCTTCCAGCAGCCACATCAACAACCAATCATGATGACCTGGCCAGGCCCACAGCAGCAGCAACCTTGGCAGCCCCCTTATCAGCAGCAGTTCTGGCATCCACCTCAACCAGCAACCCCGCAGGCACCACCAGAGCAGCAGCAGCAGCATCGTCCAGCCAGTCATCCATCCTGGATGCCGCCCCAATCACCACAGTATTGAGGCCAGTCTTCCTGGCCCCGTACCACGGAGTGGCAATCAGGGATGCCACCTCCACCGTCAGCCACCCTTGTCCAGGTTCCTTCACCATCAACTTCATTATCGTCACCCACCCTTGTCCAGACTCCTTCACCAACACCTTCATTATTGTCGCTGTCAGCCATATTCAAGACACCTCTGACACCACTCAGCTTCCCGGTCCTGACCCCGGGGTCCGTCGAGAGCAACCTAGAAGAGGGAATGTCACCCTCACCCCTCTACACCTCCAAGGAACTCAACACCACGCCAGTCCAGGAGGCATCCCCACGCAGCAGTAAAACTACCACCAAGGACACTGACTGAGATGAGATGTGACACTTGTAAATATTTGTAAATAATTGGACTGTGATAATTGTACACATTGGATGTTTTCTATTTTAATGTAAATAAAATGATTTCTTATTTCAAAACACTTAATTTTCTCTATAACCTTAAAATAAAGAGAAAGAAAATGGAAACGAAAAAATTATAAAAGAAAAATAAACCAAAAAAATTTTGATGTTTGCTGTTTTAATGAAAATAAAATGAATTCTTATTTCAAAACACTTAGTTTTCTGTATAACCTTAAAATAAAGTGAAAGAAAATGGACACGAAAAAAAAAATTAAAAAAAGGAATGAAAAATAAACCAAAAAATAAAGGGCAAAAAAATCCAGCAAGGACAAGGACTGAGATGAGATGAGACACTTGTAAATATTTGTAAATAATTGGACTGTGATACTTGTACATATATGATGTCTGCTGTTTTAATGTAAATAAAATGCTTTCTTATTTAAGAAAATAAAGGGCAACAAAAAAATACACACGAAAAATGTACGTTTCTTTTATTTCAAAAATGGAACAACTACTACAATTCTTTCTTGCCAACGGACAGCACCAGCAGGGGACATGTAGTAATGTGAAAGGTAGTCTCGCTGATCCTTTGCATCCTTCTGGGTATGATAGCCGGTTAGAGGCACCAGCCCCTGCAGGTGTTGCTCAGTCCTCCATCCACCAGGGATCAGATCATGTGTGTCCGGATCTTCGTAGTCCACTTCTGAAATTGAGTGTGAGTATCTGATGAGGATGAGGTTGTGCAGAACACAGACACACATGGTGATCAGGTTGATGGTGTCGGGGTTCTGCTGCATCGTCGTGTAGAAGCAACGGAACCTTTGACTTAAAATTCCAAAGGCATTCTCCACAACATGTCGGGCACGAGACAACCTGTAGCTATATATGCGTTCTTGTAGGACTTGTGACCGATGGGAGAATGGTTTCATCATCCAGGTTCGGAGAGCAAAGGTGTCATCCCCTACGAAGTGATAGGGCACTGGGGGGTCATCATTAGGGAGTGGTTCTGGTTGAGGCACTCCAGCTCTGTTGTCTTCTACAGCATCATGCAGGGAACAGTTGCTCCATGTTCCTCCATCCGACGCACCACCGTCTGCCCTAACATTCACATAGAGGAACTTGTAGGTAGCATCTGCCACTGCCATCAGTACAATGCTGTGGAAGCCCTTGTAGTTGTAGTAGTAAGAGCCAGCATTGCGTGTCTTCTTTATGGCGATGTGCTTTCCATCCACAGCCCCCAGACAGTTGGGGTAATTCCATCTGGAGCTGAACCTGGCAGCAACTTCCTTCCAGTCCTCTTCAGTTTTGGGGCAGCACAGCACTTCGTCCTTGTAGACCGCGATGATGGCTTTACACACCTCTCGGGTATGAACTTGCAGATGGTATTTGCTTCAACCCTGAAGCTGTACAGCAGACTTTGATAGGAATTTCCAGTGGCTAAAAAGCGGAGGGTGGCAGCCAGCTTGAGTCCAACTTGAAGCAGTTCCCTCATGAAGGTGAACTGCTTCTGCAGGTGAGGGGTTAACTTCTCAACCATCTCTTGGAACAGGTCAGGTGTGATTCTGAGGTAATTTTTGTAGCCCCTTTGATCTTCCTTGTGGAGCAGTCAATAGACTGTCATACTGTCCAAACTCGTGCCTTCTGGTTAACCATTCCCTGACCCACACTTTCCTTTGTATCTTTCTTCGAGGTGGGGTTGCCTTTTGTTTCTCTTCTTCCTCTGCCAGCCTTTTCTGCTGCTCTCCAACAATGGCTAGAGCAGCTGCCAGGTATAGGTATCTTCTCCTCTTTGCAATGGTGTCTCTGACAGTAAGCATTGTTGTCTCTTCCACAGCGAATCAAAGAATGTCCTCGGGTTGGAGAAGCCCCGTTTTTATATGGCGTGGCCAAGTCGGCACGACACCATCCGCATTGCGTGAACTCGTCGTGCCAAGGGGGGAAGTGCGCAAACTATGCGCAAACTATACGAGAACTCGTTGTGCCAGTTCGTGTCAATGTGAACACGAATGGGCACACATTCATGAACTATTCGTGAACTCGTCGTGAACTCATCGTGAACTATGCGTGAACTCATCGTGAACAGTGCGGGAACCTCCCAGTTCGTGCCACAAAATGTCACGACTTGCCACGACAAATTCGTGGCAAAAAGTCGTGCAAGTGTCAGCCTGGCTTTAGAATCAACCATAGACATTATCCAATCCCACCTCGCGAAGGGTATGGGGATGTAACAAGCATTATTTCTATACTAGGTTACAGGTTATACAAGGGAAATGGTTATTACCTGCAAACAGCTAAGGCCAGCTTGCAGAGGACCATGGGTGCTGTTTCAAAGAGAGGGAAAGGTGAAAGAAAGAGCCAGTCATTCCTAATATTCACCCCAGACTAATCCTGGATAACCTATGCCCTCAACCACCTTTTACGTGTCCAGCAAGGAGCTTTTACATAGCATGGAGTGATCATGAGTGGAAGGTGAATCCGTTGTTGTTTGCAAATGATACTGTATTGGTTGCAGACTCGGAGAAGCTGTGTCTGTGTTAATTAGTGACAGTTTGGAAGGATGTGTGAGAGGGGGAAGTTGCAAGTTAATGTGAGTAAATGTAAGGGTATGAGATGCACAAGGGAGGATAGTGCTAGACTGAATGCCATGATGAATGGAGAGTTAATTGAGGAAGTAAACCAGTTTAAGGTAATTAAACTAAAATAACCAAGAATAAAAATAACCTTGATGTTGCTAAAGGTCCCAGGAACTGATACGCGGTTTGTCGAAACGTGATATTTACCTTCACCAAGACGGCTAATAGCATGATGATCAAGTGTGGATGTGGGCTGCCCCAACTGTCATTAAATTCCCCCCCCCCTTTTTTTTTTTTTTTTTTTTTTTTTTTTTTTTTTTAATAACGAAATAAGAAGCTGCTGTCTGGACTCATCTTAATTTGCTGGAAAAAAATTAGCGCCTATCATATTTCTTATCCATGATCTGGATATTAATCTCTGGCAGCGTAGTTCGTTCAGTTAGTTCTGAGTTCAACAATCATATATATATATATATATATATATATATATATATATATATATATATATATATATATATAAAGATTTTTCATAATTCTGACCATCCTTTACATTCAGATTTTCACAGACAGTACCATCCTGATCACAATACCAAGCATGCAGTTAATAAATCTCATTAGAAGCTACTTACGCGGCATAGTATTTTGCGGGAAAATGCCCTGCGTTTGCGCTCTCGTTTTTCCCGTTGACGAGGAGGTGGTTGTTCGGGTTTCTGCTCAATGTCGATGGATCCTGCTGCAGTTGCCATCTGTGACGTATGAAAAGGGAAAATGAGTTGATTTAAGCTCAACCTAAGATTTCCAAGTCAATAGATGAACTCTATATATATATATATATATATATATATATATATATATATATATATATATATATATATATATATATATATATATATATATATAATTTGTGTATATCAGAATAGAAAAAAAGGATGTAGGCCCACATACATGAAAGCGAATAACTTAACTTTTTCCTTTTCCCTAGTAGGCCTACCTGATTAGGCTTTGATAGCCATGATAACCACTACTATCATATACCTTTAGTTCACACTTTCCTTAGACATCATTGTAATAAAATCACATGATTAAATTATCATAATTTTGTAGGAACCTTTAAACATAATTTGGCTAGACTTGTGGCTCCTAACGTAAGACCTATAGACTTAGCCCTTACTTATAAAGTTTTTAATTATATTGTGCTATTCCTTTTGATTATTAGATCTAAGGTTGCGTTTTCAAGAAATCATTTTGTTAACGATCAATTTAATGCGTAATCTCCCTAAAGCTGACTTAATTGGCTTAGATAAAGTGTAATACTATAACAGAGAAATGTATCTCTGACCTCAAATATTCTTCAATTTCAAACATCTCAAATTGGGCAAAAAAGAATTCCCAGTTTCCTCTGAATTGGTCCTATAAATACCATTCTTGAATACATTAATATGGGCGAATGAGGAAAGCTAGCTCATTCTTATATCGCAGCATCGAACTTTTTTTTAAAAATATATCATGCTCTGATCATTGAACATCTGGAAGTTTAATTAGGTCTAATTAGTACCTTTAGAATAACGGCAACCGTTGATACAATACCTAATGAAATCGGCGAACGTTTTTTATCTTTCATTTTAAAAACACATTTTATTAACTTACATTATTTGCGTAATTATCATAGAATAATAGTTTAAAGAAACTAACCATTTAGTTTCCAACACTTCTTGTGAACAGAATCTAACCATTTTACATCTTAATTCTTTTCCCTACAAAAGTAAAAGATATTCATCTACAGATGAATAAACAGTCAAGACTCATCCTAAACATTTATTGCTCTCTCTCTCTCTCTCTCTCTCTCTCTCTCTCTCTCTCTCTCTCTCTCTCTCTCTCTCGCTCTCTCTCTCTCTCTCTCTCTCTCAATAACATTATATTTTTAAAGATTACCCTTTCATTACTTAGTTTGCCTACGCATATTATACCAAAAAATAATCACATTTTAAAGCACAAGACTATCTTTATTCTAATTGTTTTCAGGGAATTTGAGTTTTATTTTCCATATTGGCCTATCTATTTCGAAGAATTATATGTATCTGTTTCAATAAATTGTAGTGGTCTACCATTTAGTTAACCTATAACCTTTGTATTATCAGTCTTGATCATTATCCATTACAGTATTTGGTTTATTAATGCCTTTATTAAGTTTTATCTCTTGGGATTTACTTAGGATTTCGTTAGACCGAACTTATGAAGGTTTAGATGGCTCAGTTTGCCTCTCCTCGCCTGCTCTTAGGCCACCTGAACTGCGCCCTTCTCGATTATATAATTTCTTTTAAGCCTATAGGCTTAGGAAGAAGATAAAGCCGGAAGAATGCTACACCCAAAGTGTGGAGAAATTTCACAAATCCTTCTTTATGCTCTGATAGACACCCTTTTTAAATTACAAGATTTGATGCAAATATATATTGTTGCTATCTGACATATAGCCTAGGTCTAGGCCTTGGTATGCTATAAGGCCAATAGCTTAGGCCTACACTTCAGAGCCATATTCGTTGTTATTGTCTTTCTGCAGAATTTACACATATGAGCTGTGGGTGAATATGTCTGACCTGATTATAGTCTTCCGTTTGTAAATTAAAAGTCAAATAATAAAGAGATAAAATTAATTATATTTCTAATAGCGAAGATAACTCAGCACCTCGCTTATTTGCTTATTCATTTGTCATTATTCCCTCAAGCTGATGAAATCCCTCTAGAGAATAGACCTATATAGGTAGGGTTGATCATAACCTAAGCTATGACTATGAAAAATGTATTGCAATTTTCGAAATCACGATTCTAACTAGTATTTTCTATATACACAATACGACATAAGCAAAATGATTAATAAATTTGAACTCAAATCCCAAACGCGTAAACCCTCTCCGAATAAACTTTGCTTATTTTTTTTCTTTATCTTGACGTCCTCTTTCTCAGTCTCCTTCCATCCAGACAGATACTTCCAAGACTAGTCTCATGGAGTCACGGTGACAGAGGGATTCCTGTTCTACAATAACGTATTCAATTATTGTTCTGAAATAGTATTCGAACATGAAATGTTCTCTTAACGCTCGAATATCTTTCAATGATAAAATCATACATAACAACTTAACAAGTGACCAACGTTGCCCTTACACATAGGCTATACGTTTTTACAAAGTGAAATATAAGACTTAACGTAAGAACAACGCTTGTCCAATGTAAAAAAGAAAAGGGATCACCAGTTTTTCTGCATACTGCACCAACTTATATTTCTATACCCAATTCATCATATTATACAGTAAAATGTATTCACCAAGTTTTAACTTACCTCAGCTACAGATATGGTTGAATAACGGAGCCTGGATCGACGGGAACAAGCTATACGTTGACCAACTTCGTTCAACACTGAGCGTGAACTGAACTGAAGTCAGTGGAGTGTTCGTTAAGAACTCGAATCACTGATGATGATCACGAAAAGCTTTTGAAAAAAATTTCCTTTTGTGTTTGATGTCGCTAGCGTTTATTGTCATAGAAATCGCTTTTTTTTATTTGTTTTGCAAATGTTTTTAGGTTTTCTCAGAATAAAGAAATAGCTACTGAGAATATATTACATAGATTTATATTCACTCCTGTATTTTAATCGAGAGACTTGCTGATTGAAACGCCAAATATTTTTCTGAATTTGTTCTGTATACAATTCCGTTTCTCTTGTTATTCTTATTCGAAATTTTAACCTGATAAATCTGAAAGCAGCTTGAAAAGTGTTGCAAATCTGTTTTGGATATATTGTTAATTATTTAGAATTAGAACTACTATGTCGGCTTGATATTGTACAAGCAAAGATGTCTGTGTATTCTTACATTATAGTGGTCAATATTACGATGAAATCTTCGTAAGCATTATGTCCAACTTTATCAAGCTTTAGATTGTTATGATCTACAATAGGTTTATTTATTCATTATTCTAACAACCCTAAATATTAATTCGCCGTGAAAGTATCTCATTTGACTGTTCATCGTTAGGCCTATTTGTCTAGCTGTCTAATATGATCACTTGTGACATTGTCCCCTCTTTTTTCCATATATATATATATATATATATATATATATATATATATATATATATATATATATATACATACATATATATATATATATATATATATATATATATATATATATATATATATATATATATGATTTTTTTAATCAAGATTAATTCCTTCAGTGTGGTCCTACCAAATTTTTTGGTATCGTTATGTTGACGAAGTTTTAGCTATTTTAGAAGAAAATTTTAATCTTGAGGATTTTGTTTCAATCATCAATTCATTAGTACCATCCATAAAATTTACCATAGAAAATGAAGAAAATAACAGTATCCCGTTTTTAGACGTTTTATTAGTTAGGCAAGCAGATTGATTTATTTTTTACATATATATAAAACCTATCAAAAACATCTTATACCTATAAGATGTTTTGGCTATTCTAAAAATATAAAGTATTCTGTTTTTTCCTCCATGTACCTTAGGGCACTTAGAATATGTAACCCTGGGTACATTGAGGATGATTTCATTGAAATTGAAGAAATTCTTACTAATCTCTGCTATCCCAAATATTTTCTAGAAAACTGTATGAATAAAGCTAAGGAAGCATTTTATATTGTCCACTTAGAAAAAAGGAAACAATGAATAATATACTTTGTTTAACAATTCATAATTGTTTAAATGTCATAGCCCTTTTGCAAAGATATATATTTGGGTAGTGTTTAAATGTAATTGTACTTTGAAAAAATTAAGTTAATTAAGAATAGTTTTGGAACTGATGATAATATAGTATATAGCATTCCTTGCTCAGATCTTCACTTGTTTTATGTCGGCCAAACATCCAAAGGCATTTCTGTCGGAGAAAACTGCATAAGATAGCCGTCTCTAGGGGGATTTTTAAATGCTTTGGCCTCTTACTGGATTTAGTCATAGAATTGGCTGGTCAGAGACCAGCAAAATAATCCATGTTAATGACTATACCTAAAGGAATGTTGTTGAATCATCTTCAATTGTCTGTACCAAAGGCCAAAATGTAAATGTAAGTCGTGGTCTCTTTTCCGTTAACCCGGTATTATCATCTTATCTAAAATCTGAACAATCTGGAATTATCAAGAAACTGACAGCTGTGGGATCCCATTATCCTGTGTAAATACAATGTCTTTGTATAAATCTTCTCATTACAAGTACGTCGATGTTATCTCCAATCAAGTCTATTCATTTTGCACACACACATGTATATATATATATATATATATATATATATATATATATATATATATATATATATATATATATATATATATATATATATATATATATATATATATATATATATATATATATGGGTACACTAGTTCTTTTGAGGTCATGCGATAACAGTGAATAAGCAAATTATCTTTCTTGAAGGGATATTTTGTTATTTCCGTATAAATTAACCGATTGAAATGACACCAGAACAACAATAGCCTCGTTTTTGGTGCAAATAAAAGGGTAAATCTACTATAATGAGAATGTTTGAAGTATATCCTAATTTTCTGTGGCCGTAATCCCTTTTTTGTGTGAACAAGATCATTTTATGTAAACACAATACCGAGTAAAGTTATAGGGTCGTATTGAAATGATCCCTATTTGTGGAACTCTATAACGAGACCATTAGAATTGGCCTTTATGTGTCTAAATGGATTTCATCGAAGTAGGATGGGCATAATAAATGTACTTTTTTACGATTAGAGCAAAACTATGGGCGTTGTTTTGTTCCCATTGTGGTCCCAACGGTTTTCTATTAATGATTCTACTTTCGGCCGCCGATCCATTGTTGGCCCCCACGGCTACTCTACTCTGAGTCTATTACTATTATTGATAGTAGTTGTACTAATCAAGCATTTTTTGGCTTTTCAAATGATTTTCTTATGTTGTTTACTGGATTTTTTCATCTCTTCTTTTCTGTCCTTTTCTTTGTCATTTTTCAATTGGCTTGGGTCGAATATTATAAAAGTTTTTATTTTCGTTTTACGTGAATTTTATGTGCAGGAAATTTAAATCAGAGATATCCAGGGAGCGTGAATATTAATTGAAAATAACGCATTATGTCTACAGTATAGGTGTTCGATGCGGTACTGGTGAGTCTTCTGTGGACGAAGCTAGTAATTTTTTTGAAGGATTCACTGCATAATGGGCTCCAGCACTCAACAGTTAAAGAATGAATACGCAAGTGACTTGTTTAGCTTTTCCTCTAGCCAATTTCTGTTAAGGGAAACGATTTAATTTTGAAAATAAACACACATACTCACACACACACACACACACACACACACACACATATATATATATATATATATATATATATATATATATATATATATATATATATATATATATATATATTATATAGTATGTGTGCAATACACACACATGTATAAATACTATATATATATATATATATATATATATATATATATATATATATATATATATATGTATATATATATATATATATATATATATATATATATATATATATATATATATTGTTTGTGTGTGTGCAATATACACACACATATATATCGCACATACATTTGGTAATATTTTGATAACCTTAATTTTTTTTAATTGTTAACATTATTATCATAAGCTGATTTTTTGACTGAAACCTTTTACAGTGTTGACAAGGGATTGTCACATTCATAGTGCCCCTCAAGCCACAAAGAGAAAGTTCAAAACAAAAGAAAACGTTCTTTATGTGTACTTAAAAAGTGCCTGTATCAAATGTCTCCTTCGTCTGTGTTACCAAAGATGCGCGTGATTTCATCTCGTTTGTGGTGACGCTTTCCTCCTTGTGTTTGCTTGCATCATACCCCTTATTACATAATGCTTTTCATCTCTTATATCAAGTTGGTTTTGTTTGTGCTCGTAAAGGTTTATGATTATGATAGGGATTCCACCTTTTATTTCCTTAGAGTTAGGACTCTTTATGTGATGAAAATACAATTTTTCATATGAACTGTTCTGAGATTTTTCCAAAGTAAGGTTTCTACGCCTATGATTTTGAGACAAAGTAGAAATGGTTTCTCATAATTTTATTTATTTTGTACATAATTAGATAGGAGGACTTCATTCTTTATAGTTTTAGTAATTTCACAGAAACCGAATTCGAAATGAGGAGGACCTGTCCCTTTATTTACCCATTTTTGATTGAAAGTTTTTCTTTTAATTCTCTTTGGCCACATGAGCAGTACACGGATCATTGTATTCCCTATTTACGTCACGTATTTATTCTCTGTAGACTTATTAGTCCAACAGTTGAACGATTTCACTTGATTTGTTCTTACACAATGTTTATTTGATTTAGCTTAGTCATTCTTTGCGTGCAACTCGAAATTCTTATTTTGCTTTTATTTTTCAACAAATACAGCATGATTTAGCTTCTTGTTAATCTTCCCGGGTACAGGTAATTAGTAGACAGTCATACTAAGGCTTAATTTCAACTATGTAAACACAAGATACAAAAGAAAGCGTCATTTATGATGGCATTTCGCTTATAAGTTGGTCAGGCATAGAAAATAAACATGTCCACAGACTTGAAAATAAGTCATTTAACAAGGCTTGTGATAGGTTTTATTTATTTTTATTTTTTATTGATTATCTAACTAGAAGTGGTTAATAAAGTACGAGCAATGTTCCGAGAAAGGTGTCTCTTCCCTTTCAAAGCATTGACACATACACTGAATAATAACCACCGTAAATACGTGTTGGGGTTGTAAGAATGCTAGCCAGCGTGCATGTTCGTGTCTAATTAAAGTGCAGACACACTCTCTCTCTCTCTCTCTCTCTCTCTCTCTCTCTCTCTCTCTCTCTCTCTCTCTCTCTCTCTATATATATATATATATATATATATATATATATATATATATATATATATTTGTGATAATGTGTGTCTGCCCGTGTGTGCGCGCGCACGTATGCGTGTGTGTTATTATTATTATTATTATTATTATTATTAGAAGCTAAGCTACAACCTTAGTTGGAAAAGCAAGATGCTATAAGCCCAAAGGCTCCAAAAGGGAAAAATAGCCCAGTACGAAAAGGAAACAAGGAAATAAATACATTACAAGAGAAATAATAAATCCTTAATGAATTATTTTAAAATATGTAACAACATTAAATTAGATCTTTCATATATAAAGTATAAAAACTTAAAAAAAAAAAAATTTAAGAGGAAGATGAATAAAATAGAACAGCCTGGCCGAGTGTACCCTCTAAAAAGAGAACGCTAGTCCAAGATAATCGAAGGCCACGGTACAGAAGCTATGGCACTACTCAAGACTAGAGAACAATAGTTTTATTCTGGCGTATCCTTCTCCTAGAAGAGCTGCTTACCATAGCTAAAGAGTCTCTACCCTTACCAAGAGGAAAGTAACCATTGAACAATTACAGTGCAGTAGGTAACCCCTTGAGTGAAGAATTGTTTGGTAATCTCAATGTTGTCAGGTGTATGGGGGCAGATGAGATTGTGGAAAGAATATGCCAGATTATTCGGTGTATGTGTACGTAAAGACAGAATGAGCTGTAACCAGAGAGGGGGATCCAGTCAAAGGACCTAATAGCTCTATAGCGGTAGTTTCTCAACGGGTGGCTGGTGCCCTGTCCATACAAACACTCGAACTCCCGAGGGATAGAATATAAACCTGCAATTATCATTTATATACAATATATTCATTTATTTTTATATTGCACTTCATTTAATGATGGACAGTAGCAAATTATTTGTTTGTTTTGGTAATCAGCTGATGACTCACCAACCCCCTTTCACAAGCAAACAGGCCAACTAGTGGTCTCGTAGTAGACGACGCTATGACATATTAGTTGTTTATGCAGTAGATATCTATTTTCTCATATTTTGTTGATATTTTGTAATAAAGCATTATATCGATAGTGACTTTGTTGCCTGAATTCCAAAATAATACACAGACAGTTGCTTGGAAAAAATTTCTCTGTTAAAGTGCATTATTACCAAGTTAGCAGAAAAGTAACTATAAACAGTAGCAAAAGCATTCCACCTTTAAGAATTTATAGATGTCTTTAATCAATAATTACATTCTGTGTGAAAATTTATAGGCTATATAAGGAATTCTAGAAATATTATTAGAATTTTACCTCTACCAAAATTTTGTGAACCTTTGGCAACACTGCTTTCATTTAAACAAAACTTGAAACACCAAACACTATGACTAAAAGTGTGGTAATGGTGGAAACTACGACTGGTTAATTGGTTTCTTATATGAATATTCCATAAAATTTGGATAATCGGCATATAGCTAATTGATATTAACTTAAAAATTTCATAATACACCCAAAATAAGAAAAGTTACTATACCAGACAATAATCACGCTAGTGTCGCTAACTAGGGATTTCTACTAAGAAGTTTTTAAAAATCTAATTTTTTCTCTTTCCTAAACTGCCTTGCTAATTTAAGCGTCTTATGACACGGGAAATACGGTATATATATATATATATATATATATATATATATATATATATATATATATATATATATATATATATATATATACACACACACACACACACACACACACACACACACACATATATATATATATATATATATATATATATATATATATATATATATATATATATATATATATATATATATATATATATATATATGATGTAACTGACACTTGAATGAGAGGTTTAAAGTTCAATTCTTCTGTGGTTTTGGAACTTGTCTTTCGAATTTCAAAGATACAACTTTACCGACCAAAGTACCGAAGAAAACCCTTTTCTCCGGAAAGTTAGTGCCGCATATGGGCCCACCAGCTGCTTAACTGAAGCTGCTTGTAGTCTACTATTAACGTCATTACAATCACTTTGCAAATGATATTCATGAATGTTGTAACTAAGAATTTAATGAATTGTTGATAGTTATTTGGAATGAATGGAACAAATCTTGGTAAAATGATAGAAATGGTAAAAAAGAGAATAGTTGAATCATGGAAGGCTGTAAGAAGTCTTGGAGAGAGTCAAGTTGTTTGAGAACAAATGTTATAACATGTAGATGGATTGTTGTGTCAACTATTGTTTATGAAAACCATGTAAGAAGGTCAAAGTAGAATTTCTTGAAATTAATAGTTTACAGAGAACATGTGCTGTATGAAGGTTGAGGGAAGGAAAATTCATATATAAAAATGGAATCCTAATATTGATATAAAGTATGATATTGCATGCAAGGTAGAGGTGAATGGCTCAATGTGTGTAGGCGGTAAAGGTTGATACGTTGCAAAGCAACGCTTTGATAAAGTACTTTTCTGTACAGATCATTCTTTGGTTGAGCAATTTGAGGACGATCTTTGTAGTATTTTTTTTTCGGAAGCTATCAGCTAGTGGTGATGAGGCCTACTAATGAATAGATTAATCCATTGATATTACCGTTCCTTTTATCAAGAAGGATGAATAGAATATAATGATAATTGCAAAAATCTTTTTTAATAAGACAACGAAATGGTGATATCTCCCCGAATAAGGCCATTGTAAGGATTAAGGATACATTAGCCTTTATGATTATTGCAAAAATCTTTTTTAATAAGACAACGAAATGGTGATATCTCCCCGAATAAGGCCATTGTAAGGATTAAGGATACATTAGCCTTTATGATTATTGCAAAAATCTTTTTTAATAAGACAACGAAATGGTGATATCTCCCCGAATAAGGCCATTGTAAGGATTAAGGATACATTAGCCTTTATGATTATTGCACTGAATACGAACACTGCACGTGAGAAGGCCAGGAAAAAGTGTCGTGAGTTTATGGATGGCGGTGACGATGCTCTAGAACCAGTACCACCTACAACAGTACTTGTTTATACTTCCTAAATCCTAAGGCCCTTTAAAAACAAAAATAAGTAGATAGTGTCAGTGTATTAGATGAGCAACCAAAGCTCGCGAATAACGAATGCAATGTCATTGGATTGGTTTAATTAATAGTGCTTCATCCTGAAGTCAAGCTGAAAAAAGACATGATTTGAAAATATATCTTCTCATAAATAATGCTGGAGCACACGTGATTGACCTATCGTATGAAGGCGTAAAGATCAAATTTAACCGCTGAACACCACATCATAGATCCAGCCCATGGATCAAGGCGTTATTCGTGTTTTTAAGGTGCTCTGTACACGAAACTCGGTGCAAAACTTAGCCAAGGTTATGGACTTGGATGATAACTTCTCGTTGAAGGGGTACTCGAAAGGTCATATTCAGGCCATAAAGATGAAGAACGAAACACGCAATGCCTGCTGGAGGAAATTGTGGCCAGAAGCAGTCATCAACGATGAAGAATTCTCTCCTGACGAAATCCACCACTGCAGTAGAAAGGCATTGTGACAAGCAAAATTGCTAGAAGGATATGTCTTTATCGATGTGACTATAGTAGTACCGATCTAACAATTGTTTTAATAATAGATGTAGGAGATTTCATAATAGCAAAATTGGCTGAACTTTACACAAAATAGCTGCAAAAATGTTCTATGCCTACAACTTTGAAAAACTTTTATCATAATACTAATTCAGAAAAAGGGAGACATAAAAGGCGTGAGAAGTATTGCCCAACAAGTTTACTCTCAGTAATATATAAAATATTACAAAGATCACATTAGGCGGAATAGAAAGACCAATGTACTTTAATCAACCAAGAGAGTAGACAGGATTTAAAAGCGCGTATTCTACAACTGACCCTATCCATATGATTAACCAGCTAATGAAAAAAAATCAACAAAAGATGACAAACTACAATGTATGGCATTTATAGACTATGAGAAAACATTTGATGCCATCAAAACTTCAGCACACATGTATGCTTTTCACACATCCATCCATTGAGGTAAGCTGATTAAAGTTTGTCGGAATGAAGGTTAATATATCTGTGTTCATGTCGTATGGGAGTATGTTGAGGATTAGATATTCAAGGTACGTGAAATTTGCCACAGTGCAACTTATTTGTAGTAAGAGCTCATTTTATTTAGTAATGTTTCTTGGGGTGGATTACTTTTCTTTGTTAAGCCAAATAGGTTAAATATTTGTTAACAGAATAAGTGTGTCTTGATATCAACTTTGGCTTTCATGTTTTCGTGATTCAGGTCTTCAAAGTGCAATAAAGAGGTAATGGAATATTTTCCCCTTTTTATGTTGTTGATTTCGACATGTAGCACTCGTGCTTAAATAAAGAATATCTCCTAACCTGAATACGATTCGTGTTTGTAGATGTGTGTGTGTGTATAATACTTTCATTGGATGTGGGGGACTGGATCTTTAATTGTAGTGTAGTCCTATAAGCAATAAGAAAAAGTGTTCTTTTGGAATTGCACTTAATGATAAAAACACCAAATAATCTTTTTTTTTTTTTATTTGTGCTTATGGCTTTGCAGAAAGCCACTCCAATATCAAATACACAATGCAGTCCACAAACATTTGCGAAACTTTTGAAGCCAGCAATGTGACGAGCAGCATGGCATACTGGCTCAAGAGCTCACAATTGTTTAATTTGACAAGCATCAAATCGAATAGTGAATTAACACTAGTAGACTATAATAATGAAAATGAACTTTCCTGTGCAAAATTGGACGTCAGAATGACTACCAGTCGAACTTTCCTTCCTTTCAACACTTTCAAGCCACGCCCCTTACTTAATATTTTGGTTTTAACGAAATAAATCATATTCTTTTGTACTTGCACTTAATAATATAAATACCAAAGAAGTCTTTTTTTTCTTCTTCTTAATTTGTGCGCATGGCTACACAGAGTGAAAGAAATGAATATGAAAAATGAGGACATTTATAAACCTAGTTTTAGCGAAACCAACCAATAATCTAGAATCCAGTAAATCTTTGATATAATCATCCTTCGCAGACTCCAATCTCCATCTCCCATGTCTCTTGAATAATCTATCTGGAACACCAGAATTCGCACAAACTGTGGCCCCCAACTGCTCGTGAACTGAGTAAACTAAATTTTGATGTATCTGATACAAATTATTGAAAAGATTAAATGAACAATTGCAGCATACTTGAATACGTCAATGGTCTATTTCCCTTTCTTAGCTGATAACCAGACTCTGTTTTACTCATGTTTTTTTTTTTAAATAGTTTCAGAACTTTCATTTGAAAATCCACACCAATCAAAAGTAAATTTCCGATTTTTCTACATGACATAAATCACAGTTTCCGTTCTAGCAATAACTACATACTGACCTTCCCTATAAATATCTGTCTTGATTTTCTAAATGATAATAGTCATATGAGTTTGTTCAAAACAAACTTCTGATGTTCAGTAACTCGCAACTACGTAAAAACACCGCATTAGCAATTAAAATGCACATAAAAAAAACTTGTAAAATATTTGTCTCAACATATCTGCACTTGTAGGTTCTTTTTTCGTTACACGGACTGGTAAGATTTGTTTTCCTGTTTCGAAAACATTTTTTCACAAGCTCTGAATCTGTTAGAGGTAAAATTCCAATCATAGAATGCGCCCCTCGAATCCCATATAATGCAGAAGATGACACACTCCTGGAATCTCCTTCCTGAATTAAACTTTGCGAGATAAACACAAATTATTAAGGGTTTTACAGTTTATATTTTATCAGTGCCATGTTTCTTCCACTTCATATAGGTAGAGTAATACCCTGTTGTTGCCGAACTTATGCGATACTCTGTTACTAATTCTGGACTTATGAGTATCTTTACTTTTACAGATCCTGGAAAAATGGCTACATCATTTTCATATACCTGCAAAAATACATGTAAAATAAAATGCTGTTAATACTGAAAATCAACATAAAACATAACAGCAAAATTGAAATTAACATTACCAAAACATTACCAAACATTGACTCATAACTTTGACCACAAATAGAAGTCTTTCTACGTTAGTAAGTAAACAATAGCCTTGACACATTCAAAAACAGTTCCATCTGAGTATAACATAGCCCAAAAACTTGCAGATTTCCACATAGGAACTAATAAAGCGCCAAAAGTTTTATCTTTATTCATTTTGGCTAAAACTCTACAGACTAGATAAATGGGAGGAGAAAACAAGCCATTCACATTTTCCCAATACTCCATAAAATCATCAATTCCTGAACATTTCATATTCCAATACCTTAAATAAAACTTATCTAATTTGTGATTACTGTCACTTGCAAACCAGTCAATTCTACTGTATATGGTCCCCATAATTCACTGTAGTTGAAAATCTGAACAGACACACATCATTGTCTCTAAGTTGACTGACAAAATCTGTTTTTTTTTTTTTTTTGTTTTTTTTTTTTATTATGAAACCTTGAAATCTATTCCATTTTCAAACAGTGCCTGTAAATAGTCAAAGAAATCTCTTGCATAAGAAATCGTTCACATAAGAAATCTTTTGCTTATCTCCCTTCATGCTTCCCTTACAATTGATACTAGCTATATTTTTGTCAGTGAAGTATTTCACTCTTTTCCCTCCAATTTCGTGATTTAAGGAAATCAAAACTCTGAATCGCAACCAACTCTCGCTAAGTTAAACGTTTTACCATCTCATTGGAACTCCACATTCCGTGAGAAATACCATACTTACTAATTAGCAACACAACCTCCAAAAGCCTGACCACTAGCATTCGAGTACTCCAGCTTAACACGAGAAGGCTGATACATGAACTCCCTGATATTAGTAGCTTCCGTATTATCTAACCAAAACTGGATTTGCTTACAACTTTGAGACTGCACTCAAAATATCAATTATCAAACTTCTGGCCATCAGCTGACTAACAGACACCTCTACACTTGACATTGAAATTATCTGCCCTACAAAACTAACAACTTTTCTAACCAACACTTTTACAAGTTTAACAATCTGGGCCATGCTTTCCTTAATCTCCTTTCAGGAACTTTAAAAACACTCATTTCTGCATAGGAAACCAAACAAATTTACATTGGTAGATGATAAAACCACTCAGCCATAAATCTTGTTGAAAACTCTCTGAAATTTACCCGCTTGATGTAAGTCATCCCCAATACTGATACCGTCATCCAAATGCATTATAGTATACTTGCCCTCTCCCTTCCACTTCTTAATCAATGCCTTCGTAAGCTTTGTAAAATCCTATGGAGCCGGTTTCAAACCAAAAAGGAACAATCAAAAATTTGAAAAATATGTTCGCCGTTAATAATCCATGAAAACCCCAAAAATTATGTATGGTGATAAATAATTTCAATGTGGTGATAAGCAGAATGCAAATCAAAATTTAACATGAACGAATTAGTTTTAAGATAAACTAATGACGTTCCTCATACTTCACAGTCTGTCTTACAACATCTCAAATGTAAAATGAGCCTCTTTTGGTTAATAGACTGTGCTGAGACAGTATGAAGATTGACAATGTATGGAGCTTGAGTGCATTATTCAATAAGACCTTGATTTAACAATTATTCTATTGCTGTACTTTCAATAAATGCTTTATGTGATAATGAAGAATGGCTATTTATGTGAGAATTCCTACTAGGCATATAGTTGAAAGGAATTTTATACCCACTTTTGATAATATCTAAAACATTATCATAAGCTAAGCAGCAATTCTCTCAAAAAATTGTACATTTGATTTCAATCTATCTTTAATGTTGTAATAACAAAAACTGTCAAATTCGTAATTATCAAGCATAGTATGATACTTACTTTAAAAAATATAGAAGCATCAGACTGCTCTCTACTTTTCTTTGGCTGTCCTCCAGTCCCAAGCACAGATCTTGACCTGATGGTGAACGAGCATTCTCGTTAAAAGTGGGTCAAATCCCAGCAGACATGGCACCCATCGAATCGATAGGGATAATTTTCGGACTGTTGTTTAAGTTGTGCCGCAACTTGTGGAACATAAAGTCTTTCAAGTACAAGGCATAGACGAATCTTATGTTAGAACACGTGAAGAAATCAATACAGGAAGTACATCAATCCTCAGACTACATGAAGATAGTGAGAAAATTCCGATTGAGAAAGGAATTTGACAAGGAGACCCCATTTCCCCCAAATTATTCACAGCATGCTTAAAAGTAGTTTTTTTTTTTTTTTTTAAATTGGGAAATGTAGACATTAACATTAATGGGAAATACCTTAACAACTTGAAATTTTGCAGATGACACAGTTCTGCTTAGTGAATCATGGGGGGAATTGCAAAAGATGACAGAAGATTTGGATAGAGAAAGCAGAAATGTAGGAATTCAAATGAATATGAGTAATAATAAGATAATGTTCAATGAGAATGTAGAGACAACAAATTAGGGTTATGGAGGAACCTCAAGAGCGTGTTAATGAATATACGTACTTTAGACAGTAAGTGTTTTCCAAGGAATTAAAAGATGGATGAGCATGGGATGGAGAGTTTTTTTTGGTAAACAATAAACTCACTTGTTTTGAAAAGTAAATTGCCACTCTCTAAAAAAAGTATTTAATGAGATGGTCCTAACAGTATTAAATTATGCATCAGCTAGAACATCAGCTACTTATAAATCAAAGATCTATGAAAAGAATAATGATGGGCTTAACACCAAGAGACAGGGAAAGAGGAATATGGATACGAGAACAAACTAAAGTAGAGGATAGCCTAAAACAAAAAAATTAAGAAAAAGAAATGGACATGGGCATACATACTGTATAATGAGAATGACAGGTAATAGGTGAAGATTAAGAATAACAGAATGTCACTAGAGATTGCTAAAGAAGCAGGGGAAGAAAGAGAAGACGATGAATTGACGAACTAAGAAAATTTGCTGATATGAAATGGCATAGAGAGACCATAAATAGAGGGGAGTGGAAGGACATCTCTGGGGTCTTTGTTCTGCGGTGGACTAATTATGGCTGATGATGATGAGTGATGGTAATATTCCAAGAAGAGGCAAAATGTATTCCACTGAAGTAGATGATCACTTTTTTTTAATTAAACCTTTCTTGTTGTGTGGCTACTTTTAACTACCGATGTTGCATCACAGCGGAATGGCGCTCAGCACAGTGTCTTTAGTAACCAAA
>NC_090729.1:75178253-75200753 GCF_036898095.1 Palaemon carinicauda
GGGAGAGATGAGCAGTAGTTAGCAGGGTAATCAATATAAACAAATGTCGCACAAACAGTTTATCGTAAAATGTGTGCATTCTGCTTCGAGATTTACCTAGCTTCTATTTCGATGTGTTAGACTGAATAAATATACATCTAAATATTACTATGCATTTATGTATATATACATTCATATTTATATATTTGCATATGTAAACACACATGATACTTAAATATTTGTATATATATATATATATATATATATATATATATATATATATATATATATATATATATTACGGCTGGCGAATTACGTAAAATCCCGAGCTCCATATTCACCTGCTTATTTTTACCTAAATCTGTTATACTTGAAAAAATACCCGAGCTCTGAGAATATTAAGCAACTCCCAGACAGCAATATATATAAACTGAATATTCAAAGGTCTCTTACGTTACTCAAAACAAAATTAGGTGATTACTCATGTGAACTGTTCAAGTAACCTCTTATTTCGGTTCTTAGTCAGGGAATACGAGCAAATCACTGAGAAAAGATATTGGTGATTGAAATAATAATATTCTATAAAAAGTTAACAGCAATTCACAAGAATTAATACCAAAAAATAAATCACTCTAAATATTAAATCTGAACTACACCTTAGACTAAGACAAAAGAAAGACACTGAAAAAATTATACAACCATTTGTTTCACTGGAAATTAACTTATAAAAATATTTGTATATGATAATTAATGATAAGAGTTAACACTTTACCACTTTAATGAACATAAATTAATGAAATTTACATATATGTAACTGTTATACTTACGTCTTTTGGTTCACACAAGGTTACAGAACGGTTAAGCAAAAATTTTTAATGCATTTCATTGTTTATCCTAAATCTCACAGGCCCAGTTACAAGATTTATGTTAAAATGTACTTACATTAACACACTACACGTGTATTAACTTCCAATAATTTCACCAACGTTTGAACAACACTATACACAATATATGTTTGATAGAAATCACTTTTCATGTTTGAGAGGACACATACTTGAGAGTAGAGTGGGCAGCTAGATGTTGGGTCTTTCAAAGGGATAGGCTGGGTCTCTACTGCTGCTTATGCATTCCTAGGCTCTATGTATGTTGACTTAATTCGTCTAGAAATTTCTATTAGATCATTCTTAAAGCGTGGCGGGCATGGCTCTAGCGGCGTAAGGTTGTCAATGCAGTAATATGTAGAAGGGATGCTAACCTTGCTTGCAAGGCTACCCTCTTTCAGCTGCTAACTCTGCCCACCTTCCTCTCGTAACAATAAAAAAAAAAGAGTAAATCTACTTCGACAATCTTCATGCACTTTCTAACCACGTGGAAACATAAAAATGACATAATCCCTTGTACTCATACCTGGTGTGTGTCATACAGCATACCTGAATGAGTTACATTAGTCTCTGTAACAAAACTATGTGAAATAAAAAGTTAATTCTTAAAAATGATGTAAATTTACATATACTGAATTGAATGAAAACACAATTAAATGAAGATGAAAGTCTTATGTAATTTACATACATTATTTAAACCTACATGAGTGGAACTCACCTTACGAGCTGGCTTTACATCTCTTGAATACACAAATGACATACATGAATAAAATATTTACTCATGCTAGACCTACTTCGTAGGAATATATATATATATATATATATATATATATATATATATATATATATATATATAGATATATATATATGTATATATACATATATATATATTATATTTATGTGTATATATAATATATAAATATGTGTATATACATACACACACACACACACATATATATATATATATATATATATATATATATATATATATGTGTGTGTGTGTGTGTGTGTGTGTGTAATTTACACGTATACAGATATATGTATATATACAAATATTTAGGTATCATGTGTGTTTACACATGCATATATACTGTATAAATATGAATGTATATATACATAAATGCATAGTAATATTTAGATGTATATTTATTCAGTCTAACACATCGAAATAGAAGCTAGGTAAATCTCGAAGCAGAATGCAAATATTTTACGATAAACTGTTTGTGCGACATTTGTTTATATTGATTACCCTGCTAACTACCGCTCATCTCTCCGTGGCTAAGATGACTGCGGTGTTCACGTATGCGCTACCATTGACCCCAGGATTAATAGAATAGACCTTGCATTAACCGATATGGTAGGATATCTATGGTGTAAACGTATGAGTATTTTGAATTTTGTCCAATGATAGAATTTGATCGGTACTGATCTATATTAATTTAATCTTCTTGCTTTACAAGTGGGATTTTTTTTTATGTTTGTTCCAAGAATAATGTAAGTTTACATTCATGTGCACAGTCTTTTAGTTTTAATAATAATAATAATAATGATAATTATTATTATTACTATTATTATTATTATTATTATTATTAGCATTAGGGGCTTTTTTACCTCGATTTTGAGGTGCATTACTTGTAGCATTAGAGGCTCTGTGACCTCTATTTTTAGGTGCCTTATTTATAGCATTAGGGGCTTTTTGACCTCTTCTTTTAGGAGCCTTATATATAGCATTAGGGGCTTTTTGACCTCAATTTTGAGGTGTCTTATCTCTAACATTATGGGATTTTTTACCTCGATTTTGAGGTGAATTACTTCTAGCATTAGAGGCTCTTTGACCTATATTATTAGGTACCTTATTTATAGCTTTAGGGGATTTTTTACCTCTATTTTTAGGAACCTTATATATAGCATTAGGAGCTTTTTGACCTCGATTTTGTGGAGCATTACTTCTAGCATTAGAGGCTGTTTGACCTCTAATTTTAGAAGCCTTATTTATAGCATTAGGGGCTTTTTGACTTCTATTTTGAGGTGCATTCCTCTGGCATTAGAGGCTCTTTGACCTCTACTTTTAGGAGCCTTATATATAGCATTAGGGGCTTTTTGACCTCGATTTTGAGGGGCATTACTTCACGTATAAGAGGCTCTTTGACCTCTACTTTTAGGAGCCTTATATATAGCATTAGGGGCTTTTTGACCTCTATTTGTAGGAGCCTTATATATAGCATTAGGGGCTTTTTTTACCTCGATTTTGAGGTGCACTACTTCTAGCATTAGAGGTTCTTTGACCTCTCTTTTTAGGTGCCTTATTTATAGCATTGGGGGCTTTTTGACCTTGATTTTTAGGTGTATTACTTCTACCATTAGAGGCTCTTTGACCTCTGTTTTTAGGTGCCTTATTTATAGCATTGGGGGCTTTTTGACCTTGATTTTTAGGTGTATCACTTCTACCATTAGAGGCTCTTTGACCTCTGTTTTTAGGTGCCTTATTTATAGCATTGGGGGCTTTTTTACCTTGATTTTTAGGTGTATTACTTCTACCATTAGAGGCTCTTTGACCTTTGTTTTTAGGTGCCTTATTTATAGCATTGGGGGCCTTTTGACCTTGATTTTTAGGTGTATTACTTCTACCATTAGAGAATCTTTGACCTCTCTTTTTAGGTGCCTTATTTATAGCATTAGGGGCTTTTTGATCTCTTCCTTTAGGAACCTTATATATAGCATTAAGGGCTTTTTGACCTTGATTTTTAGGTGTATTACGTCTAGCATTAGAGGCTCTTTGACCTCTCTTTTTTGTTGCCTTATTTATAGCATTAGGAGCCTTTTGGTCTCTATTTTTATGAGCCTTATACTGTATATAGCATTAGGAGCCTTTTGGTCTCTATTTTTATGAGCCTTATACTGTATATAGCATTAGGGGCTTTTTTTACCTCGATTTTGAGGTCCATTACTTATAGCATTAGAGGCTCTTTGACCTCTATTTTTAGGTGCCTTATTTATAGCATTAGGGGCTTTTTGACCTCGATTTTTAGGTGTATTACTTCTACCATTAGAGGCTCTTTGACCTCTTTTTAGGTGCCATATTTATAGCATTAAACGCTTTTTGATCTTTTCTTTTAGGAGCCTTATATATAGCATTAGGGGTTTCTTGACCTTGATTTTGAGGTGTATTCCTTTTAGCATTAGAGGCTCTTTGACCTCTCTTTTTAGGTGCCTTATTTATAGCATTAGAGGCTTTTTTACCTTGATTTTGAGGGGCATCTCTTCACGCATTAGAGGGTCTTTGACCTCAATTTTTAGGAGCCTTATATATAGCATTAGAGGCTTTTTGACCTCTATTTGTAGGAGCCTTATATATAGCATTAGGGGCTTTTTTACCTCAATTTTGAGGTGCACTTCTAGCATTAGAGGCTCTTTGACCTCTCTTTTTTTTGGTGCCCTATTTATAGCATTAGGAGCTTTTTGACCTCTATTTCTAGGAGCCTTATATATAGCATTAGGGTCTTTTTTTACCTCGATTTTGAGGTCCATTACTTGTAGCATTAGAGGGTCTTTGACCTCTATATTTAGGTGCCTTATTTATACCAATAGGGGCTTTTTGACCTCGATTTTGAGGTGCATTACTTTTAGCAGTAGAGGTTCTTCGACCTCTCTTTTTAGATGCCTTATTTATAGCATTAAGGGCTTTTTTACCTCGATTTTGAGGGGTATTACTTCTAGCATTAGAGGCTCTTTGACCTCTGTTTTTAGGTGCCTTATTTATAGCATTAGAGGCTCTTTGACCTCTATTTGTAGGAGCCTTATATATAGCATTATGGGCTTTTTTACCTCGATTTTGAGGTTCATTACTTGTAGCTTTAGAGGCTCTTTTATCTCTATTTTTAGGTGCCTTATTTATAGCATTAGGGCCTTTTTTACCCCTATTTTTATGTGCCTTTTTACTTGCATTAAGTTTTTTTTAACCTTTATTTTGAGGTGCCTTATTTCTAGCTTTAAGGGGTATTTTACCTCTACTGTCTTTTGATGTGCCTTATTTCTCGAAATACGGGCTTTTTCTACCTCTATTTCAAGGTGACTTACCTCTAGCATTAAAGGCTATTTCATGTCTTCGTTTAAAGGCTCTTCGTTGCTGATCTCTTCTGTCTGTTCTAGTTTTTCAAGTTCTATAGTTTTTCGGTTTCCTTTGATATTTCATCTTCCAGTTTCCTTAGTTCGTCAATTTCCTTCGAGATTTCATCGTATTCTTTCCTAGTTCGTCAGTTTCCTTCTAGATTTCAAGAGAGATTTCAATGCCGTGTGTCCTCAGTTCGTCAGATTCCTCAGAGAAATCGATGGCATCCATGTCTTTGTCTATCAGAGCGATGGGTAAAGACAGGAATGCAATAAATATCCTCCGCATACGTCATCACACTAAAATAAACGACGAGTAACACAATATATTTACCAATACGATCTGGATATGTCCTTTCTTCATTGTCGAATTTTTGGACTATCCTGTTGAAGAACCACACGTCGCTCACCATTCAGTTGAACCATTCTGTCTCCGTCCTTATCTCCTTAGTTCCAATAGTCTCTAATTATAGGACATCGTTGCAAAAGCCCAAGCAAAGGATCAATCAAGGCGCGTACATTATGTTCTTCAAAGCTCGACAACCTCTGCAGCAACCACCAAAACCAGCTGTAGATGAAGGTGTTCCGAAGAGCCTCCTGTTGATCCTGTAGTTGTAATACACAATTCTCACAGTCAGTTCCCTGTTACAAAAATAGCCATTAACAATGTGCACTGCGTTGCATGCTTAGTTTGAAAAAAGAGATCAGGTCTTCGGAAGTCATTTGAAGCTCGGGGCGGAGCCATTCAGAACTGCTTCGGGAAGATTCTGTTCTGGAGTCATTCAGAACTCCATGCTAAAGTCTAGGGTTATGTGTTCTGAAGTCTTTTGAAGATACCGGAAAATTTTCTTCAGGTGTCGTTCAGGGAGCTCCAGGAAGAATCTGTTCTGGAGTCATTCAGAACTCCATGCTAAGTCTACGGCTATTTCTTCTGAAGGCATTTGGAGATCAGGGAAAGTTTTCTTCCGAAGCCGTTCATAGATTATGTTGTAGGGTCATTCAGAACTTCATGCAAAGTCTACGGCTATGCCTTCTAAAGCTTTTTGAAGATACCGGAAAATTGGCTTCAGGTGCCGTTCAGGGAGCTCCAGGAAGAATCTGTTCTGGAGTCATTCAGAATTCTATGCTAAGTCTACGGCTGTTTCTTCTGAAGGCATTTGGAAATCCGGGAAAGTTTTTTTCCGAAGCTGTTCAGAAATTCTGTTTTAGGGTCATTCAGAACTCCATGCTAAGTCTATGGCCATTTCTTCTGAAGCCATTCAGAGATCTGTGAAGATTTTCTTCCGAAGCCGTTTAGGACTCGTGAAAAAACTCTTCTTTCGTTTCAATAAACCCTAGTAACTCGTCATCATCATCATCATCATCATAATCATCATCATCATCATCATAATAATAATAATAATAATAATAATAATAATAATAATAATAATAATAATTAACTACATGATTTGATTTATGGATTTGAGTCTGAACGTTCTGAAGTCGTTTCAACGCTCGGATTTGCAATTTGAAGGAAAAGTTAAGAGACTGAATAGGAAGATGAAAAGATAATTAATTCTATAATTTATTACTTTCATTATTAAGTAACGCCCAAAGCGCACTTGGCGATCGAACTCGGGCGAATGGTAATTGACGTTTTCAGCAAACCGCATTGAAATTACCGAAGGCTTCGACTTATTTTTTCAGGTTTGAGATTCAAAACAACCCATTTTCGGTACGAATCGATATCAGAGCCGTTCGAAACACACAAAATACGTCTCGGAAAAACGCATTTCACGAGTACTTTTCTGAAGTATTCATTTTAGATAATCAATAATGATATAATATTCACAGGATTTTTCCAATGGAATTATTACTTTCTAGATTTTTTTCGAAGGCGATGGATGTTACTATGTGTATGTTATGTTTTTACCAATGGTTTAAATATTCACACACACGCACACACAAAAATATATTAATACACACACACACACACACACACACACACATATATATATATATATATATATATATATATATATATATATATATATATATATGTGTGTGTCATCAGCCGTGACCGGTCCACTATAGAACAAAGACCCCAGACATGCCAGTTTATAAGTTCGTCTTCTCTTCCTTCCCCTGCTTTTTTTTACAATCTCTAGGGACACATTCTACAATTCTTAATGTCCATTTATTGTCTGACATTCTCATTATATGTCCTGCCCATGTCCATTCCTTTTTCTTACATGTTAGAATATCTTCTACTTTAGTTTGCTCTCGTATCCATGTTGCTCTATTTATGTCTCTTATTGTTATTATTATCATCATTCTTTCCATAGCTCTTTCAAGTTACAATCAGCTTAAGTCGTAAGGCCTTTAATAAGGCTCCAAGTTTCTGATGCTTAAGTTAATACTGTTAGGACCATCTGATTAAATACTTTCCTTTTTAGAAAAAAGACATGTATATATATATATATATATATATATATATATATATATATATCTATATATATATATATATATATATATATATAAATATAGATATATATATATATACATATATATATATATATATATATATGTATGTATGTATGTATGTATATACATATATACATACACGCACATATTCATATATATATATATATATATATATATATATATATATATATATATATATATATATATATATATATATATATATATATATACATACATACACACATACATGAATACATATATAATGAATACACAACGTCTCATCGGCGTCCAAAATCGAAGACAGCTTCTCCTCGGACAGATCGTCCTGCAGATAGTTTTCAGGATAACAGCAGAAATGCATTTACTTTTCTCCATTTATTGCTTGGTATCGACATGTGTTTCGGATCACTTCACGACCCTTCTTCAGGACTACAATGACTTTAGGAACTTCACTTTATTATAAAGGTTATGGTGGTGGAAATTTGATCAAATTTTCACCATCATAACCTTTATGTTAAAGTGTTGTCTGTCCTCAGTACCATAGTGGTGAGCAGTAGTTTGTGAGTGGTTACTTGGCGTCAGGCGAAGTGTGTAGTACGTGGCAGTAATATTTCATTTTTAAAATATTCCCAGTATTCATGACGACAGTTACGAAAGTTCGCTATGGTTCTCTTAATGTGGACAGACCACGTCGGGACTACTCTTTACGCGATCCTATATTGTGATGCCATTCCCTGCATTTTTAAGATACTCGCTGGCCTTTCCTGGTTTCCCATCCAAAGTGCATGTGTTCACATTTGTCACTATGAAAAGTTGTTTTATTTCTTTGCACCCAGTAATATGTTTTATCGTTCAGTTGATTTTGGAGTTGTTCACGTTGCTTACGTGAGTCAGATTAAGACCAAAAACCCGGGAATCGTCCGCTAATAATTATTCAAATGAATTTCTTAGGTAACTGTCAATATCACGATGATGTTATGAGTAGAATGAGACCCAGGACTGCTCCTCGATACATCTCTGATATAAAACACTCTGGCTTAGATAATTCTCCATTAACCAATATTTTGACCGTTAGATTTGAGAGGAAGTTGGGTTAACAATCCCCTAGTGCGCCAATCCATTTTTCTTTGAATTTGTTGCATACAGTAGTGTGAAATGATCTACGTTGTCGAAAGCGTGAGTGATGTCACATGTTTTACTATTGCTTTCCCAGCAATTTTCTCAAAGGCCTTTTTGTGATGGGATGTTATTGATAAAGGTTGGTATGCTTTAATGCTGAGCAAGTGATTGCATGATTAAATATTCTGTGATTTCATTATTTGTTAGTGACTGACGCAACAAAGAGATATATGGGTTTTTCAGTTATCTTTTATAAAATTTAAGCTTTATTGCATAGAGAGAGAGAGAGAGAGAGAGAGAGAGAGAGAGAGAGAGAGAGAGAGAGAGAGAGAGAGAGAGAGAGAGAGAGAGAGAGAGAAAGAATGCTTTTTGGATGCAAAGCGTGGTACTATAAATTTTTGTGACATTGTAGAAGAGAGATGGAAATGTTCCATCAACAGTTTGCCGTAGCATTGACGTAAAAGAACTGTGCCAACAGAGTAATTGAGATTCTGTAGGCAGTCGGTACGTGTTGCACCTGGAAAACTTTTAGAAGGCTATGTGGTCGGATGCTTGGCATACAATTGCTTGCCTCGCGTGATTTTTTTTTTTTTTTTTTTTTAAGAAGGGAGGGGAGATGAGATAAACGCTCGATAAATTTCATTAGCATGAGCTGAAGAAATTGTCAAATATAGGTCAATGTTAAATGAACTGAGAAATATATATCATCTGACATGTCATGTGTACACAGAGTAAAAGAACATGAAACCAGGGTGTTTTGCTTGCTATTCATTTGGACTTGTAAGCCGAGTTTTGGCCTTGGCTTTAATCCTATCGAGGCTTTTTTTCCTCAAGAGTGTCGGGAAGGGCAGTAATATCAAATACACGAAATATGAAAAAATGAACGCAAAGACAAAATTGTATAATGATCGTCTGGGAAATGCTTAAATCATTATTTGCTCATGAAGAACGAAATTGCTCTTTCGTCCTTCGTCAGAAAATGTTACGGTCAGCTATTACACAACGTAGATTATGTAAGATATGCTTTAATTCTCTTATTCCCTTAATGAAAGATTTAGTAATAAATAGGAAAACAGTAACGGCGAAAGAAAATAATAGCCAGCAAATAATGACAATAACCATATCTAAGACTAAACTTCACCGAATTGATAATTAGTTTTAAAAAATGACGAACACCGAATTATGAAGGATTTTCCATGTCGTAGTTTCAGGTCTTTCAAGGTTTCCTTGTTATTTAGTATTTCCAAATCTTTAAAATAATGGAAGAAATTTAGCAGTATCACAGCGGGTGTCTAGGAACTAGACCAATGTTCACTCGGAGATAACGAATACACGTCAGGCGGCTGACGTCGTACAATAATTATGAGAAATATCCAGAAACTCATGTTCTAGATTATTATTATTATTATTATTATTAGCCAAGCTACAACCCTAGTTGGAAAAGCAAGATGCTATAAGCCCAAGGGCCCCAACAGGGAAAAATAGCCCAGCGGGGAACGGAAACAAGGAAATAAGTAAACGATATAAGAAGTAATGAAAAATTAGAATAAAATATTAAAAAAAAACATTAACAACTTTAAAACAGACAATTCATATATAACAATAAAAAGGCTCATGTCAGCCTGTTTAACATCAAAACATTTACTGCAACTTTGAACTTTTGAAGTTCTACTGATTCAACTACCTGATTAGGAAGATCATTCCACAACTTGGTCACAGCTGAAATAAAACTTCTAGAATACTGTGTAGTATTGAGCCTCATGATGGAGAAGGTCTGGCTATTAGAATTAACTGCCTGCCTAGTATTACGAACAGGATAGAATTGTCCAGGGAGATCTGAATGTAAAGGATGGTCAGAGTTATGAAAAATCTTATGCAACATGCATGATGAACTAATTGAACGACGGTGCCAAAGATTAATATCTAGATCAGGAATAAGAAATTTAATAGACCGTAAGTTCCTGTCCAACAAATTAAGATGAGAATCAGCAGCTGAAGACCAGACAGGAGAACAATGCTCGAAACAAGGTAGAATGAAAGAATTAAAACACTTCTTCAGAATAGATTAATCACCGAAAATCTTAAAAAGACTTTCTCAATAAGCCATTTTTTTTTGTGTAATTGAAGAAGACACAGACCTAATGTGTTTCTCAAAAATAAATTTGCTGTCGAGAATCACACCTAAAATTTTAAAGGAGTCATACAAAGTTAAAGAAACATTATCAATGCTGAGATCCGGATGTTGAGGAGCCACCGTCCTTGACCTACTTACAATCATACTTTGAGTTTTGTTAGGATTCAACTTCATACCCCATAATTTGCCAGGTGATGACATCTTCGAGTTACAAATATTTTCAATGTTTTTATCTCTACATTGATATTTAATAGGTAAAAATAAGCCTTTTTACAGGTCTTATAACATAATATACATAAAATTTAATCTACATATAACTGAATGAGAGGCGAGTTTGAAGCAAGTCAATGTCTCCGACAGCTCATGTCTCATTTATCAGTTACAATGATATTCTAACTGGTCATATCAAGATACAATATCTCCTCGTTGAGTCATGAAAGCACCACACAAGTAGCCACTGCAGTAGGCCTCAGTGCGAATAGGGATATCGTGAACATAACTCATGTGAGTTATGCCTTGATGTTCTTCATGGCATCGGTTAATATATGATGTAATTGCCGTGTCAAAGTAATAGTTTTGCTCTGTACCATTCCAATGGTAGTGTTCTATCCATTTTTTATTGCTCGTGTAGCTGTCAGACACATGCATGCATCTCTGATAACACAGACACACACACACACACACACTATATATATATATATATATATATATATATATATATATACTGTGTGTATGTATATATATATATATATATGTGTGTGTGTGTGTGTATGTACATATATATATAAATGTGTGTATGTCTATTTATATATATATATATATATATATATATATATATATATATATATATATATATACATACATACCTATATGCGTATATATTTATATGTTTATATAATATATAAATTTATTTGTATTTATGTATGTATACATACACACACATACTGTATATATATATATATATATATATATATATATATATATATATATACGTACATATTGTTGTTATTATTATTATTATTATTATTATAAGTAGTAGTAGTAGTAGTAGTAGTAGTAGTAGCTAAATTACAACCCTAGTTGGTAAAGCAGGATGCTATAAGCCCAAGGGCTACAACGGAAAAGTAGTCTAGTGAGGAAAGGAAATAAGCAAATAAATAAACTACATGGTTAGGTAATTAATTTTAAATATTTTAAGGTCAGTAACAAGGTTAAAGTAAATGTCAGGTATAAATTATGAGAAGAGACGTGTCAGCCTGATCAACAATTGGAATTTTGAAGTTCCACCGATTCAACTGCCCAATTAGGGAGATCATTCCACAATCTGGTCACAGGTGGAATTGACATTTTATTAACTCCATACCTAGTTTTGGTTGGGTTCAACTTCATGCTCCATAATTTGCAGCATGCACTCATTTTAGCAACCCTAGATCTAAATTCAGGAGATGGAATAGATGTAAAGAGGGTATCAGAATATACATATGCAACGAGCTTGTTTTATAGGCCAAGCCACATGTCATGAGTATATAGTATGGAAAGTAATGGGCCAAGAACACAACCACAAAGAACACCAGATGTTACATTACTATATTCATTATGGGGCCCATCAACAACAACTCTTTTCAATCTATTACTTAAAAGTTCAATAATGATGCTGAGAAAAAAAACACACCTACTCCCAACTGTTTGAGTTTGAAAACAAGGCCCTTGTGATTAACACAGTCAAAGACAGCTCTTAAAATAAAGGCCAATCATACGAAATTCATGACCACAATCAAGGGATTTCTGTACAGCATTGGAAATTGTAAGAAAGGTATCACATGTTTTAAGGCCTTTGTGAAAGCCAATTTTAAAACTAGGGAACAGATGATAACCTTTTTTCCTACCTATTTAGACATTTTACAAAAAGACGTTCAAAAACTTTAGATAATATGGGAGTTATGGAAAATGAGTAGTAATTTTTGGGACTAGAACTACCAAAAACACATTTTCCTAATAGAGTAATCTTACCAGTTCTCGAACAAATGCAAAAAGAATCTCTTTTTGCTAACTTGTAAACAATAACAAGCATCTTAGAAGCTAAGAAATCAGTGGTCTTTATAAAAACATAGTAAAAATACTATTTGGATTAACACCTCCATAAGCATCAAGGTCTATCAAGAGTGTTTTAATTCAACGGGATTGAAAATCTAAACTAGTTAGCTTAGCCTTAAGAAAACAGGAATGAGGAAGTTCGAGTGTATCATTACACTGCTTACTGCCAAACACATCATTGGAAAGGGCTGACTTTTTCTTTGGATATTGAGTGACAGAGTCATCTGGCTTAAGTAAAGGAGTAACTGCTAACTCTATACCAAAGAGTGCAGATTTAAGGGTAGCTTACCAATTATGCTCCAGGGATGTACCAGAAAGGGTTTCTGTTGTGGTCAAATTGTATCCCTTTTCAGTTGAAGCATAAACTCTCGTAGCACAATTCTTGGCTAAGTATATTACTCCAAGTCAAATGAGATCTGTTACCCTTCCAAAACTGATAGGCATCCTATTTCTCCAAATAAGCCATCTAAAATAATAATTAAACTAGGGGTTGTCCTACACCCGGTACTTTATCACACGTGAAGAGATGTGCCCGTCAATTATGTTGATCCGATTCTCATTCAAGAAAACAACTGGCTTAACACTATTATACAATTTTGACTAATTTAAATGCAAAAGGTCACCCAAAATCCCATTCCAGTCTGCTGGAGATTTTATATATTACATGTGTATGACACATCAGTGACAGTCTACTCAGTCTTGACTACTAACAAAACCCAGGCGGGATCAGACATCCAGAAACCAACCTTACTTGTTATAACACAAGGAGAGTCAGTGTATACTAGGTCCAAGGAGTTACCTGACCTGTGAGTATCTTAACTTATGATATGCACACGGCCTAATTCAGAGGCAAAGTCCAAAACTTTTAAACCATGGCGATCAGTAAGAGAAACAGATTTTAAATGATCCCCATGGTAAGCGTTGAAATAACCAACAAGTGCAAAAGAGGCCTTTCTATCATCTTCTTGTATATCTGCCATAATGTTAAGAAGACAAGCGAAGATACAATCATCCTAGTCTGGATTCCCATAGATGGAACACAAATAAAAGTTTTTATGCCTTCCACAAACTTTTAAGACTTGAATCTCGTGGAATCCACTTTCATAGCAGAACTTATGAGATGCAGGGTACTCAGTCCTAATATACACTGCCATTCCCCTTGCCCTAGGAAGGGCATCACATTTCAAAATTATTGATTAATTAAAGCCTGTAATTGGGAACTCAGACAAGTGACTTATTTTAGAAACCATAGCTTCTGAGCATAATAAAATATCATATCATTTGGAGGTAATTGTAAGGTCTTTAATATTGTAATGCAGTCCACGAATATTGTAATACATTAAACAACACTGGTGAATAGGACACATTTAACCCGGAGTTTGCTAAATATCTCCAGTCAGAATAAGAATTAAAAGCAATACGAAAAAATCTCTTCATATTTGGAAAGATAATAACAAAAATAATATGCACTGTACGTGACTATACCTAAAGCGACTCGTGGATTAAAGACAATATATTGCATAACATTAGTCAATAAGGTGGAGTTGACATATCATGCAAGGCTAAGTACCCTCCAGGATAGCCACTTCAACTGAAAAGATGAGTAAGGATAATTTGGGAAATTTATACCAGAGAGGAACATGAAGGAATATATAGGGAAAGGCAACCTCTTGATAAACCACCAGGGATCCATGGCCATCACACTTAAAAAAAAAAAAAAAAAAAACGAGGGAAAAAAAGTCATGGAACAGTGTGTACCCTCAAGCAAGACAGTGGAAGACCATGATACTGAGGTTATTGCACTAACCAAGAATAGGGAACATTGGTTTGAATTTGAATTGTCCTTCTCCCGAAAGAGCTTTTTACCATAGCTAAAGAGTCTCTTCTATACTTACCAAGCTTCTACCCTTACCAAGTCGAAAATAGCTCCTGAACAATTACAGTGCAGCAGTTAAACCATTGAGTAAAGAATTGTTGGGTAATTTTGTTACTGCCATTCAATTAGTTCTGCTTGAATTGGATTTTTATCGATTGGAGTTTATATTAATTAGAGGTCTGGAAATTAATTTCGACCACTAATGCTTTTCATTTAGCTCTCTCTCTCTCTCTCTCTCTCTCTCTCTCTCTCTCTCTCTCTCTCTCTCTCTCTCTCTCAGAATAGCAAAAGGAAAATCTATTAAAGGGATTCCTCTTTATTTTATAGTATAAAAAACTGATTTTTATAGTCGGTAATGAATCGAGTTCATATGAAGAGGTAAAGCTTATCGACCTCCGATAAGATTGGAGGATTATTATCAGGTTTATTTACGACCAAAAATCAAAGGTGCTTAGGGATTTGAATCACTCCTCGTCAAGGGTAATTAGGTCAGTGTTTTGGATTGCTAATTATCTCTGCCAGCTGAGATATGCTGTGATTATGTTTTCCCATATACTGTATGTGTATACGCAGAATATCTCAAGATCAGGTGAACAGAATTTGATAGTGCTTCATGATTATAAAAGATGTAGTCTGTGTGTGCGATTCATTCACCCCCCCCCCCCCGAGAAATTAGGCCTAGATGTGGACAATTCATGAAAATGTAAATGCTCATATCCAACATAAAAGATAAGACTTTCAATATTTTAAATACTTCCCATCCAACATTGTATTTTTGGTATACTTCATATTGTATATTTATTATGCTTGTATTAGTGAATTGGTTAACGCAAGGTTATTTCTTCACTTACTGCATTTTATAGATGTTTGATTTCTGTCCATGTCTCTTTTTATGTTGTCGTTGGTCTTCTAATTAGTGTAGTGTCTTGGGACGAGTGGGCTAACCCAGAATTCGACTGCAATTCTCTTTGTTCCCCCCTTTGAAAAGTCACTTTTTTACTTTTATTTTGTTTTAAACGTATTTGTTTTGTAAATATTTACTAATTTTGCTGTTACATCTGATAATAATAATAATAACAATAATAATAATAATAATAATAATAATAATAATAATAATAATTACAGCGTAGTATTATTATCAATATCACTATTGTCATGGTGATACTGAAATGATAATTAGGGTTTGGGTGGTGGTTGATTTACGCTTCCCTAGGAAGGAATTATTTTTTTAAATCCCCTTTTTACAGAGATATGAATGAAGTCAATCTCTCATTAGTAGATACGATATCTTAATCGATGCTATAAAGATAAACTTTTTGATTTATTGGTTGATATTTGACATAGTATATTGGAGAGAGAGAGAGAGAGAGAGAGAGAGAGAGAGAGAGAGAGAGAGAGAGAGAGAGAGAGAGAGATTCCTAAGCGTGTATTAGAGCAAAATAACGCAAGTTAGGCTATTCATATTCACAATCAAATATCACACCTTACCGAATCACACCATGGATCGTGTACTCAAAAGTCAAGTGCCATTACATAGGCTGACTTATGCTGGTTTGGGTTATCAAAGTTAGTCGCATAATCCGCAGTCGAAAATGCACACCCAATATAATTATGCGGTGTACACCGCCCACAGGGGCACCTCGCGCGGCGAGAGAGAGAGAGAGAGAGAGAGAGAGAGAGAGAGAGAGAGACACACACACACACACACACATGAGATCCCCTTACAAATGGTTGCATGTGATGCCAAACAGGGTTTGGGGAAGCCGGGTCAGAATATTAAATGGTCGAACGTCCTTATCACTCCTGTTTAGGTCTGGATGGCTTGGTTACGGTAAGAATTCTGGCGGTCATTTCGTCCAAGATTTGGTCCCAGGAATTTTATGATGATGTCAAAGCGGGAGCCGAGGTGCGTCACTTAGCGCAAAATCTTCTACTATTTCTTGATTTTTTATTACATTTTTATTTTATTTTATATTTATCCAGAGTAAAGCGGCATTTCTAGCTTGGGAAAAGATAGGTGAAAAATTTATTTTTGTTATGAAAATGTGAATGATTGATCATGTAATAATTAGCTTAGAGCAACCTGAACGTAATTCCTTGATAGATGTCAGTCAGTTGAATAGACTTCCCCCACCTATAAGTGAGTCTCCTATCTAAAGAACGGGGGTTTGTATTCGTCTCGGAACAAAGGACACATTTGGAAGTCATTTGTATTTTTCCTAACTATACAAAACCTGAAGTTCTTTACACATACAGTACTTATCTTGCCATCCCCTTCTCCGAGTAAGTCCAGCATACAATCAAAAGGGATTGAGGTACTAAGTGTACTGGTGGTCGGGCTCCCCCCCCCCCCCCTGGCTACCCCGGCTACGGTCGGCAGGTTGTTGCCACTTAGCTGAAAGTTTTATTTATGGCAAGAACGCCAGCTTGTGCTTTGTCTAACTCCTATGTAAAGAATTTAAGATATACATACATACATACATATATACACACATATATATATATACATATATATATATATATATATATACATATATATATATACATATATATATATATATATATATATATATATATATATATATATACACACACACTCATATGTGCTACTTTCCTCTTGGTAAGGGTAGAAGAGGCTCTTTAGCTATGGTAAGCAGCTCTTTTAGGAGAAGGACACTCCAAAATCAAGCCATTGTTCTCTAGTCTTCGGTAGTGCCATAGCCTCTGTACCATGGTCTTCCACTGTCTTCGGATTTTATGGGCTGCCAACGTAAGAGCCTGTTTTGCACAAGGCAAGGCAATCTGAACACACATACAGTCTTGGGTTAGAGTTCTCTTGCTTGAGGGTACACTCGGGCACACTATTCTATCTAATTTCTCTCCCTTTTGTTTGGTTAAAGTTTTTATAGTTTATATAGGAATTTTTTTTTAATGTTACTGTTCTTAAAATATTTTATTTTCCTTGTTTCCTTTCTCACTGGACTATTTTCCATGTTGGGGCCCCTGGGCTTACAGCATCCTGATTTTCCAACTATGGTTGTAGCTTTGCAAGTAATAATAATAATAATAATAATAATAATAATAATAATAATAATAATAATGATAATAATAATAATAATAATAATTTATACCATACATTAAACAGTTCCTTACCTTTATTTCTGTGGTTGGCCAGTACACTGGAAGGGGCATTGCAAGTGGTGGAGAGACAGGCTTATTGGGAGGAGGAAGTGGAAGATGCTGGAAAAGCTGGAAGAGAAGTTGGAGAGTCAGGATGAAAAGCTGGAGAGTCAGGGTGTGATGATGGAGATACCGGTAGAAGTGCTGCAGAAGCTGAAGATGGTGTTATAGAGGTACAGGGTTGAGGTTCAGGTGCAGGCCTTTCTGCCTTTTTAAAGTACATGCTTAGGTTTGTAAGCCGGGATTGTATCCTCTTCTTTTCTAAGATCTCCCTGTAATATCTCACAGCATCTTTGACTTCCATGGACACTCCATAAACCTTTCCATGTTGGGATCCTGTTCCTCAGACTTTTCCATTACTTCCTCTAGCAAGGCAAAACCTTCTGCTAGGGGCTTGACTATTAATTTCTTGGTCTCTGGGATCATGATGTCTTTATTGTCTGCGATCATCTGGCTCTCCAGGTTAAGGATGTCCTCAGCAGATAACTCCTCTCCATGAGATGCCAGGAACTCGATGACATCACCAGCATCTACCTCAAGATGCAGATGCTTACCAAGGTCAACCACTTTCTTTGTGACAGCCTCAATTGTCTTCTCATAGCCAAAAAAAATCATTGACTAAGGGCAGACACCATTCATGTTGGATTTCTCCACCTCATCCAAAGCTTCAGCAATGTTCTTGATGGCATCATGGATGTTGTAGGACTTCCAGAACACCTTGAGGGTCATGTCCTTCTTCTCTGTTATCTCCAAAGCCATGGAAACTATCGTACAGAGGTAGTAGGCCTTGAAGGAGGCAATTACCCCTTGGTCCTTAGGTTGTAGTAGGTAAGTAGTGTTAGGTGACAAGTAAACCACCTTGACATTCAGATGGAAGGCTATTAAGTTGGAAGGGTAACCACGGGCATTGTCTAGCAATAGCATCACCATAAGGGTAGACCCTTCATAACACAATACCACTCAATCTCAGTCACAAAGTGGTTGAAAAACCAGTCCTCAAAATAACAAGCGGGTCACCCATGTCTTCCATTTTAGACATGTAGTTGACCGGTAACTGACTCTTCACACCCCTTTGAATGCCCTGGGATACTCAGCCTGATACAACAGTATAGGTTTCAACACAACCTGACACACCTGCATAAGCTTCAGCTTGCAGTCGCCATCTTTATTTCCTGGTGCAATCTTCTCCTCCTTCGCATGTAGGTCCAGTACGGCATACACTTCCAAAATAATCCCGTCTTATCCACATTGAAGACTTGTTCATCACAAAAGCCACCCTCCCTAATAATCTCAAGCAACTCATCAGGGAATTCATTTGCTGCTTCATTATCAGCACTAATGGCTTCACCTTGCACTTTAAGATTATGCAGAATGGCACGATCAAATCTCATAGACCACTCCTTAGTCCATGCTGGCCACAAACTCCTCACTTTCACTCCCCTCCCCCTTTCGACTTTTAAAGGTCTCAAACAGAGGCTTATCCTTCTTTTGAATCACCATAAGGCTCACTGGGATACACTACTGATTGTGTTCATCCAACCAGAGCACTAACAACCTCTTCATCTAAATCATGAGACCACTGCAGTGTTTTTTAATAATGGTCGACCTCATTGGGACAGATCCTTTTACAGGTTTAAGGATGTGATTGTTTTCCTTCATAATAGATGTAACCGTAGAACGACTAGTGCCTAACGCACGACCTTCGTTCATAGGGGTCTCCCCTATTTTGTTTTGCTTCACTATGTCCACTTATATTTTCATCATAATGGCTTTCCTCTTTTTGGATGCACTGCCATCAGAAGAATTGCTTTTACGCCTTCCAGGCAGGATGCAAAGTAAACAAAGGCATAGAAATATCCAAAGAAAGATAACAACGAAATCCCGAATGTATATCATAAGCTAAGATGGCAAACTGATGCTAAAGTGATGTGTAACGCACCTCTATCTTGTGCTTGTATTTCAATACTTCTCCATTCATCATCTCCTACTTCACGCTACATAGTCCTCAGCCACGTAGGCCTAGGTCTTCCAAATGTTCTAGTGCTTTGTGGAGCCCAGTTGGAGGTTTGTTGAACTAATCTCTCTTGGGGAGTGCGAAAAGCAGGCCCAAACCATCTCCACCTACCCCTCAACATGGTCTTCTCCACATATGGTACTCAAGTTTCATTTCTAATCCTGTCCTGCCATTTAACTCCCAATATCCTTCTGAGGGGTTTGATCTCAAATCTACAAAATCTATTAGAGATTGTTTCATTGCCGTAGCATGACTCATGTCCATATAGTAACACCGATCTCACTAAATAGATATATAGTCTGGTTTTTATATGTAATTTTAGGCTTTTTTCAATCTTTCACTAAACTCTTATTCTAAAGACAATGTATTGGAGATCATAGTTCCTAGATACTTAAATGATTCTACCTCATTAATCCCTTCTCCTTGCATATTCCGTTTTCATCGTCTGTCTTTCTTCTATCTATCTTGAGCCCAACCTCATATGATATTTCATGCATTCTAGTAAGCAAGCATACTCTAGGTCTGCTAATTTCCTATTACCAATCCAGTCCAATCCTTCTCCACCATCTCAGACGTTCTACACATTACAAAATCCATGAGGAGGATAAACAACATAGGCAATAACACATTCCCTTGGAGTACTACGCTGTTCACTGGAAATTCATTTGATAGAACTCCATTAATGTTAATTTTGCATTTGCTATGGTCATGAACAGACTTAACCAAATTCACATATTTAAGAGGAATTCCATAGTAACGCAGGACTCTCCACAAAATTGGCCGGTCACACTATAAAATGCTTTTTCATAGTCCACAAATGCTATCAAACCCGGATTTCTATATTCTACGCATTCCTCTGTAGATTTTCATAACAACTGACGTAAGTGATATACCTCTGTAATTATTGCAATCAGTCAGGTCTCCATTTTCCCCCTTTTCACCAACACTCCTAACTTCCATTCATCAGGTTTTGCCTCTTCATGCCACATTTTACAAAATAATATTGTAAGTAATCTGGGAGTCACTTCATTTTCAGCCAATATTATCTCGGCAGTTATTCCATCGTATCCAGGGGCTTTCCATCTCTTGAGTTTTGTAATGATAGCTTCGACTTCGAACACACTGAATTCATTCATGGGCACACCAAGGTCTTCATCAGCTTCAGGTATATCAATCAAATTATTCCCACATTGAAATACACAGCATCAAAACGTGAATAACCAAATACAAAGTATATGGGAATGTATGTATGCATATAGAAGTATATGTTTTGGTGGATATGAAAAGGGTTAAAAAGTAATGGCAGATTAACCAAAGGATGAACAGATTTTCGTTTGAATTCAGACCATAAGGGAATTGCTAGATTTCCTGTTAATATTGCCGGTACACATGAAATCATAATTATGGCCTTGAGAACAAAAGAGCAGTTAAGAAATACTGGAATGGAGGCAGCAGAATATTGTAATTCTGAGATTTATTTAACGGCCACAAAAAATTGGAACGTAATTTTTTGACGCCCTAGTTGGAGGTTCACGTGGTTGCATACTCAGGTTCACATAAGTAACGATATTTTCATGATTAGTTTATACTAACAGCAAATGAGCAATAAATATAGGGCTAGTGGATAAGATTTACACTTGAAGCTCACGAAATTCTGCTATTTTTGTTGACCTTTGGCCATGTGTCCAGGAAACAAAAGAGATCGTGGAAGGATAGGCGCTCAAAGCAGTTAAGAGTTCTGAGTGGTTCATTTGAGTAACGAGGCGAGTCATTATCTTCTAAAGTGACTCGTCTCTCTCTCTCTCTCTCTCTCTCTCTCTCTCTCTCTCTCTCTCTCTCTCTCTCTCTCCCTCTCATCGGCGTCAATGACCTTAGATGTCAGGATGCCTGAAAACTTTAAATCTCTCTCTCTCTCTCTCTCTCTCTCTCTCTCTCTCTCTCTCTCTCTCTCTCTCAAAAAGGTCAATACGATGATCCTAGTATGATGATCACTACTAGTTGCTATAAACAACACAACAATTCATTGTATTATGATTTTTTTCTGAACAAAATTCCTTAGATGAGCAAATAGGAGTAATGTGTGTCTACCGAGGTGAATTAATTACCTCATAATTTGCTTTGTGTATTGTCGGAACAGACTCAAGTTCAGACTTTATGCTGATACTACTAGCCCTCGGTTCTTCTTCTTCTTCTTCTTCTTCTTCTTCTTCTTCTTCTTCTTATCATTATCATTATTATTATTATCATTATTATTCAGCATTAGCAGAAATTCGTATGGAATAAACCAAGAAGTTAAAAAAAAAAAAATCATGTATTAAAAAGACTTCTGCAACTTGCGTTCTGTTTCCAGCTGCTCTCCTTTCATGTATTTCACTTTTCAATGGTTCGATTTTAATTCCTTCCTCTTAGCTCTTCAGCTTCTATTCTACTGTTTTTCTTCACTCCTCATGAGCCGTACGAGTTTATACACGACTTTGAGACTAGTTTTCTTTGCTGAGTTTTGATATATTCTTTTTTGTTCATCCAAAACTGCATGTATTGTATGTGTTGACATCGTATACCACAATAAATGCCCAATCCTGAAAAATATCAGTCTGATTATTGGTACATTAAAGTTTTAAATTTCATTTAAAACTAGCCTATTGATTCAAAG
>NC_090729.1:75208253-75243253 GCF_036898095.1 Palaemon carinicauda
TTGAACACTTTAGTGAGGGCACGAATAGGAGATATGAAGGGAATTATTTGATTGATATACTTGAAGCTGACGAAGACCTTGGTGTGCCCATGAATGAATTCAGTGTGTTTGAAGTCGAAGCTATCATTAAAAAAAAGAACTCAGAGATGGAAAGCCCCTGGATACGAGGGAATAACAGCTGAGATGGTATTTGCCGAAAATGAAGTGACTCCCAGATTACTTACAAGATTATTTTGTAGAATGTGGCGTGAATGGGCAAAACCTGATGAATGGGAGATAATGGAAAGTAAAAAAAAAAAGATCTGACTGATTGCAATAAGTACAGAGGTTTCACACTTACGTCTGTTGTCAATAGAATATACGGTATGGTTATTGTAAAGAGACTGGAGAGATAGAGAGATGAGAGATGAACAAGCAGGATTTAGAAAAGGTAGAAGTGGTACTGACCAAATTTTCATTTCAAAACATGTGGTACTGCAATGTGTAGAATTTAAAAATCCACTTTTGATGGCATTTGTAGAATATGAAAAAGCAATTTATAGAGTGCACCGGCCAATTTTGTGGAGATTACTGCGTTATTATGGAGTTCCTTTCATATATTTGAATTTAATTAAGTCAGTTCATGAGTATAACAAATGCAAAGTTAATGTAAGTGGAGTCCTATCAAACGAATTTTCAGTGAACAGTGGGAATGTGTTGTCAACTATGTTGTTTATCCTCCTCATGGATATTGTAATGCATAGAACAGTCAGGGATGGTGGAGAAGGATTGGACTGGATTGGTAACAGTAAATTAGCTGACCTACCGTTTGCTGATGACGCTGTTCTTATTAGCAGAATACCGCAGGACTTGCAGAGCTTGCTTACCAGAATGCGTGCAATATCATATGAGGTTAGGCTCAAGATAAACAAAAGAAAGACAGAGATGATGAGAACGGAATATGCAATGGAAGATGGAATATTATTGGAAGGAGAAAGGATTATGACGTGGAATCATTTAAATATTTAAGAATTATGATCTCAAATACAGGATCTTTAGAATTTGAGTTTGATAAACGATTGAAAGAAGCAAATCAGACAATGGCTAGGATAAGTAAATTTTGGAAATCAAATCGACCAAAATTACATATGAAAATCAGGCTATATATCAGTTTAGTGTTATTGTATGGACATGAATCGTGGTAAAACAATGAAACAATGTCAAACAGATTTTGTAGATTTGAGAACAAAGGTCTCAGAAGAATATGAGAGTTAAATGGCAGGACAGGATTTGAAATGAAACTATAAGAGAGATTATTCATGCCATATGTGGATGAGATCATGATGAGGGGTAGATGGAGATGGTTTGATCATGCTCTTCGCACTCCCCAAGAGAGATTAGTTCACAAAACGTTCAGCTGATCTCCACAAGGCACTAGAAGAGTTGGAAGACCCAGGCCTACATGGCTAAGGACTATGAAGCGCGAAGTAGATGATGATGAATGGAGAAGATAGAGGCGACTGGCAAAATCTAACCGAGGTCTTTGGCGTCAATAGGTGGAAGAGGAGATGATGATGATGATGAAGATGAGTATATATATATATATATATATATATATATATATATATATATATATACACATATATATGTATATATATATATATATATATATATATATATACATATATATATATATATATATATATATATATATATATATATATATATATGAATAATAGATATATGTCTTGGTAACGTTGAAAATTGAAGATAGTTTCTGTCGTGACAAACTTCCTCCAGATAGTTTTCAGAATAACAGGAAAGTTGTATCCAAGTTTCTCCTTTTATTATACGGCGACGACACGTGTTTCGAATCACTCCGTGACTTTTCTTCAGAATTACATTGATATATATATATATATATATATATATATATATATATATATATATATATATATACATACACAGTATATATTCACACATATATACATATATATGTATACATATGTATATGTATATATATATATGTATATATATATATATATATATATATATATATTTATCTATATATATATTAAATATATATATATATATATATATATATATATATATATATATGTGTGTGTGTGTAAATATGTATGTATTTTGATATACATATATATATACATATATATATATATATATATATATTTTATATATATATATATATGTATATATATATATATATATATATATTTATATATATATATATATATATATATATATATATATATATAAATATATATGTGTGTGTGTGTGTGTGTATATAAGAGATTTTGATATTTTTGTTTTATGCATGGAGCGAAGCATGGTGCTCAATGCGAATGTACATCCAGTTATACTAAATTTAGATCGTTGAAATAATACAATATGACCCAGATTCTATACAGAGAATGACTTATGTATCCTTTGCATGTATTAAGCACCGCAGAAAAATTGTATTCGTTGCCCTTTTGAATATAGAAAAATGATAATAATAATAATAATAATAATGATAATAATAATAATCATCATCTCCTCTTACACCTCATTGTTAATAATATTATTGTAATGATCATATAATAAATAATAATTATAATAATAATGATAAAATATACTACTGTGATGATGGGAAATTCCTATACGGTATGTTTAGAACTTAACTCCCGTGCCACTATTTTGACAAAAAACAAGTAAATTATTCTTGAGATTTTGCTGGACATATGTGAAATGTGTTTGCTTTGCTCACATACGGAAGTTGTTCAAGTGAAGGTAGAGAAGCTTGAATTGATGATGGTATCTGAAAAAAATAGAATTATTATATAGAATTTAGCTACATAATGAGTTCAATGAAAATAATTTAATTAAGTAAGAATACTTTTTATTTCGGTTAGAAATGGATAATTAAGAAGACAATTCAAAGCTAAGAATTATGATACTGGAAGTATTCGAAATATGCTGCTCGATATACGTCCACTTGGAAACTAAATGATTGCCAGGTAAATGCTGTTCGCTCATGTCATTATTTGCCCCATTCTATCAGACTTCGTTTATAAGAAAACACTGAAGAACGGAGAGAAATATCCCATTCATCAGTATTTTATAGGGAAAATGTGTTTTATTTTTTAGGGATTATAACCACTTCAAGATTTACGACATTGAAACAGTGTTTCATAAAATTGTAATTTTGCGCTTAAATGGTACATTTGTCTTATTTTTAAGGGATTTACAATTCCCCAAACTTACAAATTCTGTCTTGCGAAGCCATGCCAGATTTCAGCATCTTCTGATATTCTCATTTACATTGAACTAGTTATATATATAGTTTTATTTAATGTCATCTCTCTTTTTTGGCCTCAGTATGTTAGTTTTCGAAAATAAATTCAACTAGCCCAGTCAAAAGCTCTAACCCACAACGATCTGCTAACAGCTTATATGCTGCTAGTTTGCAGTTGCATACTGTACTGCATTGTTGGATCAGATTGGGTTTATGAATTTTTGTTATATAACCCAGCACTTGGGGGCTGGACGACTTCGGCCGGCCAGTTTCAACGAGGAGAAAACCCTGCAATTCCCCCATGATGATTGGACAGAAAGAAGGAAGAAAAAAAGCGGGAACGGAAGTAAACTAGAAGAACATAATGAAAATAGAGTTAGGAGAAAGGAGAAATGCTTACAGTGCACCGTCGTCTGAGCACGTTTCCCACTATGCCACGAGAGAGAGAGAGAGAGAGAGAGAGAGAGAGAGAGATTCCAATCACACCATAAGGACATACAAATGTTTTCATTTACCTTTAAGACCTATTTAATCCTAGCATGTTACGTAGCAAATAAAGATAAGGTGTTAATGATTTTGATTTGCATGTATCTAAACTGCCTACGCTTACCATGAGACGTGTTCTGAATAGAACCATGGTTGGCTTCATGTGCCTCAGACTATTTTAATTTCTGAAAGCTTTGTTACTTAACTATGGCCGAAAGTCCTTTAGAATGTTTATAAATATATTATTAAAATTTTGCATATCTCATTCTCCAGTGTATAATTGAAGATCGACACTGGTGAAACACATTATTCGTTGCAGGTTGAATATACATTAATATAGATTTAGTACTATTCACATGTCTCTGAAGACAGTTTAAATCGGTCGAGGCACATAACTGAATGTCAAACTGCTCAGATTGACGCTCTGAGCATTAGTCAGTATACTAATAGGCATCTAATGCTCAAATTCTTAAATTCCCCTCCCAATCCAGTTGTTAAAATCTAAGAATCGTTACAGGTTCTTTCAAGCTAAACAAGAAGGATTCGACATCAATCGACATTTGGAGAATGAATATAAAAAGGAACTCGCAAAAACCCAACACTTTCATTCACAAACTTATTCTCAAAGAAAATTGAATGTTGCTTCTCCTTTACTCTTAATGACAAATCAAATTAGTTTAAAGTATAGATAGGTAGGGGAACAGGCTGGTATATAGAGTAGTAAAATACTTTAATGGCGAATAGGTGTTATTTTCAGTAGCTGACATGGTGTTAGCACGATGACTTCGGCATAGAAGACGTCACAGGAGATTGGTGACTTTAAGATGAGACAGCAAAAGTTTTCTCCCAGAATTCAGAAATTGGACAAAAGAGATTACTGGAAATGCTGGGGAATTTTCGTTACTGACAGAAAGGGTTGATTATTTTTCTTCGTTTCTGGCAGAACATTTCTTCGTCTCGGACATGACAAGATTTTAGAGATAAGTGTTTGTCATTTGTCCCACCTCTAGTTTTCTTAACGTTTTCTTGTTTCGATATGTCCTGGGCAGTCCCTTTTAGATACTTATATACTTCTGTATGGGGAGAACTAATTACAACAGGTAACCGTCATTTCCTTATGGAAAGTTTTTAAATATTTCACTTCCTGATTGGTTTCTTTAAATACACCCATTTTGGTCACCCCAGAGGAACTTTTAGAACAAATTTTCTGTTGCAATCTTGACCCGATGTTGTGCCCTATAGCAAGAGTCTGTCATGGGAGGCCATGTGGCAAAGTTTCCGCAATAATGGTCTTCATCGATTCTCGGGTTTTCTCCAAAATGTTGACAACAGTAACTAAGATGATAGCTTTGACCAAACACTAGCTGGATTGCTTCTCACAGCAGACACTCTTGGAAAAGAGCTACATTTTTTTCAGTTTGATTGTAATTCTTTAACACTATTGCATCCACCCATGACACTAATCCAGTACGAAATTCTAAGCAAAACTGAACGTTCCGCTGCCCATAAGTGGTAAGGATACGTGGCATACATACCACTTAAAGCAACCATGCACATAGCCTACTGTACTTGATAGATTGTAAGGTGAAACAACTAAACTATGTTTTTGTCAATAAAAATAGCTTAATTTTTTCATGCTGTCTCTGATACATTATACAGGTATTGATATTCGAATTATTATTCTTATAAAATCTGTACGTTCAGCTTAGTGGAAGTCATTTATAAAACACTAAATTTGGTGGTGCCCCTAGAAATCGTCAAATATTTAAATGATTTATTTTACTTTTATATTTCAGATCGAGAGCGAGTTGTTTCAGGTATTAAATTACGAGAATTAGCTGTACAGTACTATACTTGATTCTTGCAGATGTTCGTGAACTGATATATATATATATATATATATATATATATATATATATATATATATATATATATATATATATATATATATATATACATACAGATTAAAGGATTTTTGTTGTATATCATTCTTTTAATCAATTAAACTATTATTTTGATATTCTACTGGAAGTGGGCATTGTAACGTGTTTCTAATCTTAAATCTGAATATAACATTCATAAACTTTTTTATATTGCAGGTACAGTATCAGTGTTCTGTTATGCCAGCGGGAAACTGCGGTTCAGTTATTCAGGTCAGTTGGATTTTAAGGATTTTATAGGATTTATGTTAAAGCAGTATGCTGTTTCGTCGCACAGGGGATATTCATGTGTGTTTAAATGCGCTCCCTTTGCACAGTGGAAAAAGTTCCGTGTTTTCATATGCCTATTATGAGAGTCATTTGTTGAATAATAGAATCAAAGAATATTTGGTAAATCTGAGTTTACTATATGCAAGTTTCACGGAGAGAGAGAGAGAGAGAGAGAGAGAGAGAGAGAGAGAGAGAGAGAGAGAGAGAGAGAGAGAGAGAGAGAGAATACTTTGTGGGAAATGGAGAAAGATAGATAGATAATGGTTTGCGCATAAGTGGGTTCGGAGATGGAAAACAATCAACTTAGAAAAGAAATGTGAAACTATCATTCTTGGATTCTTCAAATTTAGTCAAAAAGATTTATGACGTGAAGAATGTAGGGAGGAATAAAAATCAAAATCTCTTTAGCCTTCCCTGTAATTTGTTGCAACTGAGACATGAAAATTTTCTTATGAAGGTTTTAGATTCCGTCAGGACAATACGTAGGCTGTAATACTTTAGATTAAAGATTATTTTTGTTAATATATTGACCAGATGGCTGTAGCTTAGCAAAGAATTCTTTCTTATTAAATTGATAATTTAACGTAAAAAAAATAGTTAGGTTGCTATGAGAAAGTGATTTTTTACGTGACTGAGATATCAGGTTTGATCCCAAGACTAGTTAGATGTCAGTTTGTCAGAATTGTAGTTTATTGGTGGAATTGTTTTAATAAAACAGTTTTTTCTGTTTTCTTTTAGTTTTTATTAGTTGATTAATCTCTGCTTGAACAACATTATATGAAACTGGGGTCGAATGTTGCTCGAGATTGGGAACTATGATTTCAAATACTATTGGAAGATGTGTTTGGCTACCTTCAAAACGTTGACTTTCCTTTTGGGTATTCGTATAATTTCCATGAACCTAATATGCCTTTTAAGTCATGGCGGGACAGCATTAATGATCTTCGTTCTTTGATGGCTCTGCAATGTAGAAAGGATATCTTGTCCCTATCAGTTTAAGATCATAAAATCAAATTATGAGCCTCTTCCTGGAAGCAGATACCAAACTGACAAAACTGCCACTCAAACAGCCGTCTTAACTAAATATGTTTAATAACGTTTAATGGAATGAGTTTTCAAAATTACCAGCAGACTGTTAGGCCACACATATTTTAAACTGCTATCGTTCTTTTCACCAAGTTATAACACTTCCCTTGTCTTTCACCGAGGTATAACACTTAGCGTGTTATTATTATTATTATTATTATTATTATTATTATTATTGTTGTTGTTGTTGTTTCCAAGCTGGAAAAGCAGGATGCTACAAGCCCAAAGAGCCCCAAAAAGGAAAATATCCCAGTGAGGAAAAGAAACAAGAAAAAAATAAAATATTTTAAGAATAGCAACAACATTAAGATAAATATTTCTCATATAAACTATGAAAACTTAAGCAAAACAAGAGTAAGAGAAATTAGATAGAACGTGGGCGCGAGTGTACCCTCGAGCAAGAGAATTCTAACCCAAGACAGTGGAAGACGATGGTACAGAGCTATAGCACTACCCAAGACTAGAGAATAATGGTTTGATTTTGGAGTGTCCTCCTAGAAGAGCTGCTTGCCATAGCTAAAGAGTCTCTTCTACCCTTACCAAAAGGAAAGTAGCCACTGAACAGTTACAGTGCAGTAGTCAACCCCTTGGGTGAAGAAGAATTGTTTGGTAATCTCAGTGTTGTCAGGTGTATGACAGAGGAGAATCTGTAAAGAATAGGCCTGACTATTCGGTGTATGTGTAGGCAAAGGGAATGTGAACCGTAACCGCAGAGAAGGATCCAATGTAGTACTGTCTGGTCAGTCAAAGGACCCCATAGCTCTCCAGCGGTAATAATTCAATGGGTGGCTGGTTCAAAACAATGACCGTCCATTTTATCGCTCAAGTATAGGCTTTTTATTTCTTTTGTTTAATCAAATTTTAAATTATTGATACACTCCCGAGTTTTAGAAGAGCAGCCATTGTACCTTGGGGCTTTGCTTTAGGATTCCCTATCAAGACTTGTGGTTGTAAACTATTTGATTCAAGGGAATTATTCCCTAAAATCATTGTTATCTTTATTACAAGGTCGGTGTAAGAACAGTGGATAATGGCTTCTGCTTTAAGAAGAGCAAATTCTATTGGGTTAGTATTCTTTAACACAAAGCCGATGCAAGAGGATGTAAGTGCGGTATTCTTCTTACAAATTCGTATTCGCTTTCAAGAATTGCAAGTTGTTCAGTTTCTACTAGAAGAGGGAATTATCAAGTTAAGTGTGAAAAAAACTGTTTATGAATGTGTTGTCAAAAACTTTGATGGAAAATGTGAAACGGGTCATAGTGTATCATTGAAAGTAACAGAACTTCATCGTATACATTTGCATCTATTAGAGACTGTCCAGTGTCCACAGGAGACAGAGGATGAGGATGATGTTTTAATTATCATTCTTAGACTGTATGGTACTAGGTTTATAACCGTGACTTTTAAAGGTACTTCCTGTGGTATCTGGAACACCAAAATGGATGTTTAAAGGAATATTCTATCGAAAATTACTGTTAAGGGATTTCAGGTTCAGTTGCTATTTAATGGCAGAAGAGATCTTGTTTAAAGTGTGTTTAAGAATCGCATGAAGAAAGAGATTGTGAAACAAGTAGATATGAAAGGTGAAATGTATTTTTCCCTAAAGATATTCCATCCTTAATACTGGGCCCCATTGAAACAATGTTATAGTGTGGTTACTTCAAACTGTATCTACATTTATGTTTCTCAGCCGGAAGTTTTTCATTTAAAAACCATTATAAAGATAATTTTCTACACAAAAAGTTGTTTACTGGAAATTCTTTTAGCATTTTATTTTCTTTTCTTAGTTTCATTTTATCAATGTATAGAAGTTACTTTTTAAGGTAACAATTTCTTAGGGAAGTTTTTCCCTTTTCCTATAAATAAATGTACAGATTTTAGGCTGTAAAATTCCCCTTATTTTCATGTTTGAATGACAAAAATCGAGCAATATTAAGACAAGTAGCAGCAATTTTTCTATGAAAATTTCATACTTTAAAAAATTGGGTTTCAAAGTTTTCTATTGTAGAGGTTGATGGAACAGACTTTAGTATGTATAAGTATGGACCTTTAGCAGTAATTTTCCTTACCTTTGGCGATCATAAGGACATAATCATCATATTTCAAGGTTATTTATTCATCAGTGGTGAGCCCTTTTCATCAAATCCAAAATTATCGCTCCCCTAACACTCACATATATACCTATATTTAGCAAATGCGTATGAACAAGACTGGATAACATATTATGTTTTGGTCTATGTATTTTTCCAGACAAATTTTATGACTATTCAGTCATCATGTGGGACACTTTACGTATCTTTCAGCTTAATCATGACATAAAAATTGTAAATACACGTGCAAACAAAGAAATAGCAATAGCGTGTCTTGAAGAGACATACAACAAAATAAAACAATAGATCTATGCACATTTAAACTACAACATATCATCAAGACCAATTACAGCATCTGATCATATTCCAATTATAATAAAACTCCCAACAAAACCAATAGTCAAAGAAATAAAAGAAAGGCGCAACATGAGGAAAGCTAATTGGGAAATCTTTAAAGATACAATAACAAGGAAATTAGCCACACAAGAGCAAGAAATAAAAGACCTGAGCAACAACGAACCCGCAACAGAAAACACAATAAACCTAGCAATAAACAAATGGATGTCTGACATCTCAGAAACAATAGAAACAGTCTCTCCAATGAAAAGAATATCATACCATAGCATACTTAAAACTACTCGCTCAACAATTAAATTACCTACAAACAAACACACACAGAGGGATAAGGATAACATACACCTTACTAAGACATATATAAAAAAAATAATGGAAGAATCTAACAGGTTAAACAGAAAAAACTGGAACAACACGATAATAAAACTATGACAAACTTACAAAGACCCAGAAAAATTCTGGGAAAAACTACAAAGATTACTGGGGAAACCAAAAATAGAAATACCATACTTAATCAACAGTAATGGTGAAAAGGTAGAAGACATGGAAGACCAAATTAAATTACTAACCGAAACATGGGCAAGCACATTCGAAATTACAGACCAAGAAAATGCAATTTTTGATAGAGACACAGAAACAGAAGTCCTCAACTTCCTTCAAGAAAATAGGGAAGGAATAACCACCTATCAATATCCAGATCTGCGAAGACTGGATGAGAACAGCAGCTCTTAACAGGAGATATTAAAATACATGAGATAATGAAAGCATTTAAACACAAAGCACCAGGTAAAAGTGGCATAAGCAGGCTAATGCAATCTAAACTATCAATGGTGGCATGGATAAGACTCCAACAAATTTAAACTTAACATTCTCAATGGGATATTACCCAAAATCAAACAAAGAAGGAATACTCACATCCCCCCCCAAACCAGGAAAAGATCCAAAACAGCCAGCAAACAGAAGGCCAATCACTGCTGGAAGTGCCAGAAAAAGTGTTTAAAAAAAAAAAAAAAAAAAAAAAAAACAACAAGACTACGGAGATTCCTAGAAAATAATAAATTCTACAAACACCAACACGGATTCAGAACAGGAAGAAGCACTGAAACTGCCCTCATGGCAATTCACGAAACAATAGCCATGCACCAAGGAAATAAAAACACCAGTGCAATATCATCTGCAGAGATATCTCTAAGGCATTTGATAAAGTATGGCATGACGGTCTTAAATATTAATACTCCAATTGGAACTACCATTAATAATGGAAAAACTCCTCTCAAGCTACAGTAAAGACATAACTGTCAGAGTATGTAGCAGAGATGGGAAACTGGGTGAAACAATAGATATAAAACTTGGGGTACCACAGGGGGTCATACTATCCCAACACTTCTTATAATCTGCGCAGTAGATATGCCAACCACCCCCGAATATGCCATAAATTATGCCTATGCAGATGACAACACACAAGTAATAATGCATCCTACAAATTCCAAAAGATTTTTGAAAATAAAAAACCGAAAGAGAGATCAAAAGAATAAATGATTACGAAAATAAGTGGAAAAAAAAACAGCAACAAATTCCAAGCCTTATCAGTATTCAAAAAATAAACTAATATAAATATTCCATTTAATAACGAAGTTAAAATCTTTGGTCTCTCTATCAAAAGAACTAGCATAAGTTGCTTTATCAAACAAAAACTCTAATTGGCAAAACACAGAAAAGGAGCATTAAAACATTTCAAACTAATGGATAAAAACATAAGAATAAATCTTTACAAAAGCCTAATAAGGCATCTATTCGAATATCAAATAGCACCAGCATGCACAATGGCTCATTCAAAGATGAAAACCCTACAAAAATTCCAAAATGAAAACATAAGAAACATACATGGCCTGAACAATAACAACAACAATAACAATAACAACAACAACAACAACAATAATAATAATAATAATAATAATAATAATAATAATAATAATAATAATAATAATAATAATAATAATAATGAAAGCAGAGAAACAATCCACAACATACACAATCTCGGCCCAGTAAACGTCAGGTACCACAGAAGAGCCACACAAGCCTGGGAAAGATTCAAAAACATTTACCCAGAACCTGCAACAACGAGTGAGGAAATAACAGACAAACAAAACGAGCACTCGTGGTGGAAAAGGATAGCTCCTTTCATTTCTTAGGATGAACCAAATCCAGAGTATTAAAAAAAACTAAAAGTAGATAAACATAAATGAATAAGCAAGTCCCAGAAAAGGAAAAATCAAGAGAATCATCTCCTGGTAATCCACAAGGCATGATGTTGGCACAAAAAAACCGACACTAAAGAGCTTTTGGGTCTGCCCCAATCATGTCACCTCCCACTGTACTTCATTTTAACACTTTTCCCTCCAAATCCTTCCAAAATCCTAATTCTCCCCATTACCCTCCCCCCACCTATCCTATCCCCCTATACTGTAGCTGTATACAGCAAATGTTTATTAATGAATATCATTTACCTATAAGGAAATGGATAACCTGTTTCTCAGGTAATCATAGAAAATGGGGGAATTAATGCATATTGGATACTAAAATAAATAACTTTCACAGAAATTTTCAAAGAAAAAGTAAATGAATATGTACCCAAGTCAGAAAAGAGTTGTGCACGGGATTGGATATGTTACATTCTAAATGTATAAACAGGATTTTTTTTACCAATAAAACAAATAGTTTTTATTAAACAAAGTTTTGAAACTCGAAATATAGACATTCTCCTAGCCAAAAAGGAAATTGTCTGAATCTCCCTAATTCCAAGGCATAGGTCATGAGTCACACTCCTTAATTTCAGTATTATGAGTAATCTATTGCCCTGCTGCTGTGGCTCCTTTTAACTCCCACATTGTCAATGCCTCATAGTTTCTCCACGAGGTTTTTAATGTCTCCTTCGTTCATTTCCACTCACGGACTTTGTGGGACACAATTCCCTCCACCACTAACATTCAGGTTTGAATCCTTCATAGTCTCTTTTGGATGCAACCTCAGGCTACACATTCTTCCATCAAGAGTTTAAGGCCCTTGTAGCACTTTTTCAAGCCATGTAAATAATTCTGAGGCAGGTCCTGATATTGTAGGGGCCCTTCCAGAATTCTCATAGGATGATGTTTCTGCGCTTAATATCCTGATAGCAGCCGCAGAATAGTTGCTTGGGGAAAAGCTTTTGGAAACTAGATATATCGTCTCCACGAGAGCATTATCGAGTACAGTACTTGGAATTGTAGGGGTAGGCCAGTTTGTGTATATTACTTGTTGGGAGGAACAAAGACCTGGTTTATCCAATGCACAAAGATCTCCCTTGTGACCCACACCTTTGGATTTGCCATCCACATAACCTGGAAGTTTTCTTCAAGTAGTTTATGAGATTGAAAGGCTTTGGGGGAGGTGGGGGGGGGGGCGGTGTTCAGACTGATATATGAATATTGATTTAATCTTGCAATTGCCACTCACATTTCCACCCATTGCAATAGTTATCCTATCCTTCACAGTCTTGTAGCCTGCAATGCTCTTTTCCTCTCCTGTTATGTATGTCCTCTTCAGAATATGTTCCCATTAGATCCTTGTCTCGTGAGTTGAAGATTTGCTGGTGGATTTATATTTTGGCTTCTATCAGATCAGCAAAAACATAGATAAATTATTCAGCTCCCTTCATATCCAAGCTTGCTGCTCACTATGCCTGAAGATGGAGTGAATGCCTGCCATCTTTTTAAGATTATCAAACCCATCACCGAATAGCTTTGAATGGCTCTTTCGATGCCTTGTTCATTGATATTCCAGCTGACTGCTACAGCAAATCCCCTTAGATGTCTTGTGCCTTCTCACAGATGATGCTCTCGGTCAGGTTATCTCATGCAAGATTGTGCTTCGTAAATCCCACTAACAATAACTGTTCAATCTCTTCATCAACAGATTTTACTCCCTTTCCAAGTAAGACACACACCATGCTCTTGTTTTTTGACAATTTGATAATTTAAATCTGAGAAAATCATCCTTTTCTTCTCAGTACTGATATTGGCAATAACTTTCATAGGATCCATGGCTAACACTAAAAGTTTTAGAATACACTTAGAAAGCAAAACTACAGTAATACAACAAATCCTCTCTCACGACTAGATATCCACACCTACTGAATGCTCACTGTGCTACATAGTGGTGGGTGTCGCTGGCTCGCTCACTCGTAACTACAATTTCTGCTCGCAACGTAAAGCAAAAATCGACCGGGTTCATATCTTGAAAAAATGTGTGGTAATTCACTAGTGTGGTCAAGATTTTACTGTGTGTGTATATATATATATATATATATATATATATATATATATATATATATATATATATATATATATATATATATATATATAAAATAGACTATGTGTATGTATGTTTGTGCATGCGCATATAATTTTCTCCGTATGTCATCTCCCTTATGGGTGAGAGGATGAGGTCATTAAGTGTTGTCTTTCCGGTTCTCAGAAAGTTGTCTTTAGCATGATATCCTTCTTCCTTTGTACGTCCAACCAAAGGCCTCTAATACCAGGTACTCAATTAACTGTCTAGGATAACAGAGGCATAAGTTAGATTTGTCAAACTGGTATAATCATTCAAACTATCTAGATATTCATATATATATATATATATATATATATATGCCCTAGCTTATATATATATATATATATATATATATATATATATATATATATATATATATATATATATATATATATATATGTGTGTGTGTGTGTGTGTATGTATATATGCGCAAAAGAACCACGGGGAAATGAAAATAGGAAATATAAGATTGAGTCCTGATTTATTGACACAGTGTCCTTTGCATTTTGTATCATACAGTAAACATACGAACATACATAGAGTGATTTGTAGAACAATAAGCCACTCCCAAACCAGCTATCTGGACACTTTTCAGGTGTTTCACCCCTCAGCCACGTGCCAGGAAGGGTCATTTCAGATGGCAGGTAAATTTGTTTATGCTTTCAATAATGGGGGTTAGTCTTATTAGAAATACATAAGCAAAATCTTATGTATATACAAACATATGTATACATATACACACACACACACAAACACACTCACTCTCACTCACACACACACATATATATATATATATATATATATATATATATATATATATATATATATATATATATATATATATATATATATATATATATATATATATATATATATATGCCGTATACATGCACATATACCTATACATTCAGATAGAAGTATTCATATACACACATATATACATACCTACACGTATGCCATATATATATATATATATATATATATATATATATATATATATATATATATATATATATACTTAGATACATAGAGTTACATATACATGTTTGCACACATGATTAACACGCATATACATATATGAAAATATAACCCTGTCAACATGAACATACAATTACAAACATATCAATACTTATATCTAACATAATATATAGGGTCTAAGCAATTGTGTATACTTTATGATATAATTGTACCTACCAGTGAATGCTAGTTTAGGTCTAAATATTAATTTCACAGTGGTATTTATTATCTGCGGTACATTCAGTTCTACATGAAGTGGTTAAAATTTATGTTATGTATCTTGCAAATCTCTTTGCATATAAATACATCGAGTTTGTACATTCCCTGTCCAATATTCAGGTTGTTATCAAAGGTTTCTTTCATGAAATTGGACTTTATGATGTTTCTTTCCAATAAGTTATGTGAATGAATAATTTCTTTCCACATGAACAATGAATAGCGTGATATTTATCTCTAATATGGGCAAAGATTGCATTATTATCTTGAGCATATCTGACATTTTTCGTATGTTGTTCATTTAGCTTTTCAAGGGCTTTACCATTTTGACCGATATAGAATTTTTCACATGAATTGTATGGAATACGATATTTGCAATTCCAGAGAGGAGAAAGTTCTTAATCCCATTATTCTCTTTCAGCTCATAGGATGCATTCGAACTGAAAATTAAAACTATGAAACCAAAGCCAAAACAAAGAAAATATTCAGCTGATTGTGTGAAGAATTGAATAATTCATCAATAAATTAAACAGGAAGATGAATATCCTTTGAATGGACAAGATGAACAAAGTTTACGAGATTAAATAAGGAAATGACAACATGTACAAAGAATAAAACTACGGAATGACGAAAACAAATAAGAAAAAACACTGGATGATACACGGTGTGTAATTCTAAAACCACACCCCTTCCATATGAGTCTCCAATCCTATCTCCGTCATTAGCCTTCAGTACTATCCAAATATCATCACGCACGCCATAAACCACCGGCTCAGAAATACAAAGAAAAACGTAATACAAACAAAGCTTCTCATATTAGAAAAAACTTAGATGAAAACAGACGCTATTGCTAAAACAAATACCGTGATTATAAAACCTGTTATTTCCTTTTTTCGTAAGAGTGTACAAATTACTTCCTAGTTTATTTAATTTCTACCAGTAGGACAATATATGGAGTACGTATTTCCAAAATAAAGTGAAATTACACAATTTCTTCTCTGGAGGGACACGAAAACATGAGGTTAGACGAGTTAAGTACGATGATAATTTGACGACGGAAAGTCACGCTAAGTTAGATTCAATGACTCGTATAGTTAAATAAGAGAGAGTCAAAGTCAAAGTAAAAAACCTTTATTCAATTATAAAATGGTTATTCTGCTACATAACAATATAGATTATTTACAAAAAAAAAGGATTGTAAAAATCTAGTATATATATACATTCAATAAAATGTTAAATAATATTGTTTAAGTTTCCTTTTGAATAATACAGTACTAACATTTAGACATTTATTTCAAGAGGTTGTTTATTCCACCAAGATGGGCCCTTATTGCTATTAAACGTGAACCTAAATCAGTTCGGTAGTTGTCTACATATAAATTTTCACTTTGATCACTTTGTTTTGATTACTAACTGTAGGAAATATGTATAGCCAGTTGAGATATTCTTTTTTCAAACTTTTAAAAACGAATACACAAACATCGTACATACACATTTCTTTTGATTTTATCCACTTTAATTGCTGAAGGGTTGGTGACAAGTGGTCGTGTTTTTTTCACCCTAATAAAAGCAGGACAGGATTAGAAATGAAAGTATAAGAGCGATTACTCGAGTGCCATATGTGGATGAGATCGTGATGAGGGGTAGATGGAGATGATTTGGGCATGCTCTTCGTACCCCCTAAGAGTGATTAGTTCACTAAACGTTCAGCTGAACCCCACAAGGCACTAGAAGAGTTGGAAGACCCAGGCCTATATGGCTGAGTACTAGGAAGCGTCAAGTAGATGATTATAAATGGAGAAGTATTGAATTAAAAGCTCAAGATAGAGAGAGACGACTGGCAAAATCTAACCGAGGCCTTTTGCGTCAATAGGCGTAGGAGGAGATGAGGAAAAGTTCCTGTACCTGCAAAGTTTTGGAGTTTTTGAGCTTTATCCATGTAAAAATCATTAGTTATCCCCCATATCATGATACAGTAATTGATTACACCCAAGACCAGACTTTCCACAATCAGAGCCCGAGAGTATCATCAAAGTGATCTTTTACTCTACTTAGATATATTAGAATGACATTAACTTTTCTACTCAGCTCGTCTATGGGGCTACTGAATGTCCATGTGTAGGCCTAGATTTTTCACATGCTGACTTATCTTTACTTCTTCATCATCACTTTTTATCATAATGTCTTCAGGAAATTTACTAACATACTGTGAGCTACCCACAAACATGCACTGTGTTTTGGTGGCATTTAAAAATAGTCTTCTTCTTGGAAAATATTTCTTAATTTCGAGTCATATTAGTTCAGCCCTTTTTATCAAGGCATCTAGATTTTCTATTTGATCTGTCAAAAGAACTTGGGTGTCTTATACAAGAATTTACGTCTCCTAATCTAACTGCCTGACTTCTATTCTTCAAGCAATCCTGAAACTAGAAAGTGTCAATATAATGTTCCGTAAGTGATTTACAAAATTCATCATGGTTGACGCTATCAAATGCCTTTGATAGGTCGCATAAAATTAATATGGAAACTTTTTTTCCATCAATATTTTTATAAATTCCATCTGCTAATTTCATCAAAGCTGTTTCTGTTGATAAACCATTACGGCATCCATGCTGAGTGTTAGAAATCAAATTATTTTGCTCCAGATGTTCCATTAATTGATTACATTCGATCTTTTCTATTGCATCCGATATTACTGGAAGGATAGAAACTGGTCTATAATTACCTTTCTTGTGAAGAGGGTCTACTAAGGGCTGTTTCCAAATAGAAGGATATTTCCCAGTTACAATCGATGTATTTATGATTACTGTTATATAATATGCAATAACCGTAAGGGAATCTTTTAGAAAACGAGTAGGAATACCATCTGCCCCGTAAGCATTACTATCATTCAAACTCTTAACTGTTAACATTATTGTTTCTACTGTAACTGGTTGAGGTCTAAACAATTGTATATTAATGTCATCATTAGTTTGAGTGGTTCTATTATCTTGATTTTTTTACTTTTGTAGAATTTCCTGCGTATTTTCATAAGTTTTTTTTTTTTTTGCCTACACTATCGAAGTATTGGTTAAATTGATCTGCTTTAGCTTTTTGGTTGTCGTATTCAATCTTTTTATTTGTTTTAGTAGGTAAAAACGGATTTTGAAGCGAAGCGAAAAATCTATTTTTGGGCGAGATGCCCATGTCATCCTGATGGAAGGTTCTTTTAGGCAGCTTTCTAAGGGATATTTGGCTACAGTGATATTCCCAGAGAATTGACCATAGGTCTCCAGAATTCTAACTCCTGACGTGAATATCCTTAAAATATCTCTTGAGGATATCGCATAATATCAGGGGACGTATAAGCCCTGTCGTCCTGATGGAAGTTTACCAGAGAATTACTTGAAAGTACCGTATCTGTGGATTTGTATAAGTACCTTAACCTTGGGACAAGTTTTATATAGTCATCCAGACTATTGAGAAATATGACGGTACCGTTATACGTCATTACCACTAATTATGGAACAATGTTAGGGCTTCCTGCCCCCTGCAGGGAAGTGTGCTAGACAGTAAAAAAGAGTTTCAAGGTTTGTATATATTGTAGGAACAATATAAGTATCAACCAGAACTATTTGTTTCATTTGCTCCAATAATATAAGGTTTACTTAGGAAATTAAGTAAAGAACTCTGGCTACATTTATTGTGCTATTGCAGGGCGAAATAAGAAGCAATTACACTCTTTTAATCATTTATTTAGGCTGAATGAGTAAATTGGATAACAAGTGTAAATGTAGAATGGAATTTTCCATACAACAAGTAAAGATAAAGTTTTTCTACTTGAAAGGGAAGAAAAGATTAATACCACTATAAAATTGAAAATTTGAAAAATTTATCAATATAATTTCTGTAAATGTTGGATACTACCAACACTGTGTACAATGTACACACGGCACAAGTGTTATCAGTATGATTCTACACCTGAAAATTTGAACAGTCCCAGTGTCACCATGGTGACACCCATATAAAAGATATTGCACTGGAAGTGTCAACACCTTTTCACCCAAATTGATAGTCCCCATCAATTCACTGTTCATCGCAGCACTAGACAACAGGTTTTACTACACTACCTGCCGCCACCATGTAATGCTTAAGTTCGTGCACTTGCTTCGCATAATGTTTGTAAAACACTGTGGATGTTTCCATCCAGTATATGAGCGAAGATGCTCGAAGTCCATATACTGAAAAAAGTTCAGTGAGGAAGCAATTTTTCTTGGATCATGACCTGCTGGTGTACGTCAGGATCCGCTCTGCGAATGAAGTAGGTGAGTTTCGCCCTCAGTTGTTTTAGGGATGAGTTCGATCCCGAGGTTTCTCCTTTGAAAAGCTGTCCTCCCCTGAAGTCTGAAGTTCTTTGAAGATAGACCTTTAGACATTCTACTGGACACAGAGACATCATCCTTCAGAGGGCAGATTCTCCAGGGACCCATCTCTTAGTGGGTAGCTTGTTCTTGGCGAGAAAGGTAGGATCGGGAAAGAGATTCAATTCTCCCGCTTCTGTGAACTGAATATGCCCCTCGTCTCTTGATAGGGCTACTGTTTCACTAACTCTAGGCCCTGAGGCTATATCAAACAGGAAAATAACATTTTGGTTAAGATCCTTAAGAGAACAATTTTCATTGTTCAAGGTTGAGGCATAATGTATGACCTTGTCCAAGGACCATGAAATGGGCTTCGGAGGTGCTGCAGGTCTAAGTCTAGCGCATGCTTTCGGGATCTTGTTAAAGATTTTGTTCGTCAGGTCCACTTGGAAGGCGTATAGAAGAGGTCTAGTCAAGGCTGACTTACACATAGTTATCATGTTGGCAGCTAGGCCTTGTTCATAAAGGTGAATGATGAAGGACAGGCAGAAGTCTATTGAGACTTCTTTCGGCTTTTTAGCTTTGACAAAAGCAACTCACTTTTTCCAAGACGATTCGTATTGTCTTCTAGTTGACTTTGACTTGTATTCTTCTAGGAAGTCTATACTGCCTTTAGAGATCCCAAATCTTTTCTTAACCGCTAAGGTGAGAAAATCATGAGATGGAGGTTTTGGGTTCTCAGTGACGAAGTGAAGACAGTCGACTTCTGAACCAGTTGAGATAGAGCTGGGTTCGGTAGAGGGACCAGCCTCAGCTTCAGTTCCATTACCAGAGGGAACCAGTTGCTCTTGGGCCACTTGGGGGCTACTAGAGCTGCTGTTCCCTTGAAGGATCTCAGCTTGTTGAGGACCTTCAGTAGGAGATTGGTTGGAGGGAACAGGTAAATCCTGGTCCATTCGTTCCAGTCGAGGGACATAGCGTCCGTCGCCTCCGCCAGAGGGTCCTCGTATGGGGCTACATATCGAGGTAGTTTCTTGTTGTCACTCGTTGCGAAGAGGTCGATCTGCAGTTCTGGGACTTGTTCAAAGATAAAGGAGAATGAGTCTGCGTCTAGGGACCATTCTGACTCTATCAGCTTTAGCCTGGATAGAGCGCCCGCCGTGACATTGCGGAACCCTTGTAGATGTACTGCTGATAAGTGCCATGCCTTCTTTTTTGATAGTTTTGAAAGTTTTTTCAATGACAAAAGGACTGCCATGGCTTCCAGAATATTGTTGTGAAAGGTCTTGAACAGGGATGACCAAGTGCCTTGGGATTTCCTTTGGTGGGAGTGACCTCCCCATCCATCCGTCGAGGCATCCGTGTGGATGGTCACTGATGGTGGAGGTGGTTGCAAGGCTCTTGACCTTCAACCACGACTTGAGAAGTGATCGCAGTAAAGTCGGTATTGGTCTTTGTAGATCTCTTTGAGTGTTTGATGCGTATCTTCTCCAGACTCCTGACGCATCTTTCAGCTGTACTCTTAGCACTGGGTCTGTTACTGCTGCGAACTGGAGAGAGCCCAGTACTCTTTCCTGTTGGCGTCTTGAGATCCTGTCGGATTTCAGTAGTCTCTTGACAGACCCCGCGATCTCTCTCCTCTTTCCTGTCGGAATGGAGAGGCGGTGTGACTTCAAGTTCCAATGGATTCCTAGCCATTGAAACTCCTGAGCTGGAGAGAGTCGAGACTTCTTCAAGTTGATCTTGAATCCCTGATGTTCCAGGAACTGGATCACTTTCTTGGATGCTTGCAGACAAGCCGTCCTGGATGCTGCCCACACCAGCCAGTCGTCCAGGTACGCTGCTACCTGAACGCCTTCTAGGCGTAGTTGTTGAACGATTGCGTCTGCAAGTTTTGTGAAGATCCTTGGGGCTATGTTTAGTCTGAAGGGCCTAGTTCTGAAGACATACTTTTTCTTCTGTAGCTTGAATCCTAGGTAGGAGGAGAGGTGGCAGCTGACTGGGAGATGCCAGTAAGCATCTGCCAGGTCTATTGAGACTGTGTACGCCCCTTTTGGTAACAGGGTCCTTATGTGCTGAAGGGTTAGCATCCTGAACTTGCTGTTGTTGATGAACTTGTTGAGTGGCGACAAGTCCAGAATGACTCTGAGTATGTCTGATTCCTTCTTGGGAACACAAAACAGCCTTCCCTGGAATTTTATGGACTTTGCTCTTCTTATAACCTGTTTGCTCAAGATTTCTAAGGTATATTCTTCCAATGAGGGGTGGAGTGTTGGAAGAATTGAGGAAGTGATGGTGGAAACTTGTTCCATCTCCATCTTAGTCCATTCTTGATTAGGATCGAAGGTCCAACAATCCTGAAAGTGTTGGAGCCTCCCTCCTACCTGAAGCATCTCATTGCTTCAATTGTCTGGAGGATTTACCTCCCTGACCGCGTCCTCCCCTACCTCTTGAGGGGTGTCTTGAGGAGCCCCGTCGGGAGCCTCTACCTTTCGGACGAAAGGTAGTGGTTTGCCTCTCAAACCCAGGGTTGAATGCTGGTGACTGGGCAACCAGCTGCTGAGGCACCACTTGGAATGTGGTCTGTGGTTGAGCAACCACTTGGGGCACCGCAGTCATGGTAACTGTAGGATGTTGGTGGGCAGGCCGAGAGGGTAGTCTAGGCTTCTTCGTCTTCCTTTTAGGTTGGGGACCCGCATCCGGGGAAGACTTCCTTTTAGATGAAATGCCCCACTTCTGGAGAAGGCTCCTATTCTCCGTGGCAGCTTTCTCAACTACCTCCTTGACCACTTCATTTGGGAAGAGGTCTTTACCCCAGATGTTGGAAGATATCAGCTTCCTGGGTTTGTGTTTTACTGTTGCTGCAGCAAACATGAACTGTCTACAGGCTCTCCTAGCCTTCATAAAAGCGTACAGGTCCTTCACTAGGGTGGCCAAAATGGCCATGTGTATTTTGGCCAGGACCATGAGCATGTCTGGGGTGCTTTTTAGGCCTGCATACATCTCTATGCAGTTCTGTAGGGATAGGGATGCCGCAAGTCTCTTCTTCGTCTCTTGCTCCCTGCACAAGAGAAAGTCTGACAGTTTCGGGAGATTTTCGCTGAACTGTCGTCCCGCGATATCTGCATGCAACTTCCCTACTGAGAAGGTTAGGTGGACTTCCTTCCATTCCTTGTTTTCCATGGGTAGGGCTAACGACAGAGGCCTACACTCCTCTAGTGCAGGGCATGGTTTGCCTGCCTCCACTGCCTTGGCAACAGCTTTAAAAACCTTCGACGTAAAGGGGAAGGCGATTGAAGCAGGAGCAAGAAAGGTAGGGTGTTTCTTGTTCAAGGTGGACACTTTCAACTTCGTGTAGCCCGCCTTCTTCAGGCTGCTCGACAAGAAAGCCTGTGCCTTGTCTGGTCGAAAACCATGACCTCCTTCGTTTCCGTCTCCTCTTTTGACGCTGGCTCCTGCTTCAGTCGAATGAAGCAGTCAGGGTAAGCTTTAAGCTCGACCAGAACTGGATGTCGTCTAAAGGGACAGCTCCCATCTTCTCAGAGATGTAGAGCTTGCCGTTGGTAATCGGCATAAACTCTGCGAACCTCCATGGATTCGTCTCGGAGCAGGGTGGGAGGTCTTGGACTCTGAGTCGCTTGAATGACCCTAGGGAGGCGGTAATTCGAGCTTCACGGAGCTCTTGTTTGAGCCTCGCTTCCCTTGCTTCGCCTTGCTTGCGAATATTCTCCATTAGCGCCATAATATGAGCCAAAACTGCCTGGCTCATGTTGTCCAATGGAGGGGTAGAAGCAGAAGATGTTGAGGATGTCGGCTCCAGTGCCGGCACAGACAGAAGGGACTCCGACTCGACTTCTTCTTCAGGAGGTAGAGTAGACTCCTCTTCGGGATCATCCTTAAGGAGATCCTTCTGAGTGTCCGTGGACACTTCAGACATTCTTTCCTCCTGGTGGATGTCCATGCCTTGCAACGCCTCACTGACATCCGTCTCAATGGCAATCTGGACGCAGGGAGGTCTGGGTCGTGTTTGGGGCACGACTGCTTCACTACCCACCTTCAGGAACAGCAAGGTACGCATCCTGTCGTTAGGTAGTTACAGTCCCGGAGAGTTCTTTTGGAACCCTCGTACCCATTTGCGCAGCCTTTCTTGTGCTGCATCCCTCGACTCCGTTGACTTGGGGTCGTCAAAACCTTCGGCCACCATGGCTAAGCAGATGTTGCAGTTCTGGGGGTCCCAGTATCGCAGGGTTTCGGTAATAATGGTGCAGGCGGTATGAGACCTGCACACTTTGTGACCACTGAAGTTCCTACTCCTTTGGTTACAGAAGATCACCTCACACTTCATTTGGGGTTCCTCCTGTAAAGAAAGGAAAATTAAATGAGTATGCGGTTGTTTATCATACATGATAAACAGGATATGCAAAATATTAATATTTGAACCATTATAGCTTAGGATAGTAAGCTATAAAGGAAATAGGAAAGACACATACCTGTGCCTCCTTTCCAGCCAATTGCTGTGACCTCCCCCCAATATTAATGTTAGAGTTTCCTTATCAAGACAAACTCACAAGAGAAGGGTTCTAACCTCTAGGGATAGAATTAGTGTATACTAACACTGACCCTTCTTAAAAGATTTAATATTGTGGGGTAAGTTATCAACTGATTACTTATCAGTGTATTGAAGGAATTCTTCCTTTCAATATAGAATTGGTCTCAACAATAGACTGTAAAAGGATACACAGGGTATGCTGGAAAATAAACTACTGTATAATATATACTATAGTTTTCTGTTTGCAGTATATACTATACTGCAAATATACTGGCTACTGTATAATCATATACTGTAGTTCAGCCGCATGTTGCCGGCTAGGCTAGCACCTGGCGGTTCAGCCGGCGGCTTAGTACCTGGCAGCACCCGGCTGGGTTAGTACCTGGCAGCACTAGCTGACAGAGAGAGAGAAAACATGGAGTGAAGGTCTGCCTTATTAAATGTATGTGTACAATGAAATAAGGGTGTAGGTATATAACCTTACTGCCTTCCTCCAGAATGAGGTTCAAATTGAAGGGGAGAATGAATCATTCAGGCTTCCATCCAGCCATAAGATCCATTGCCGGTCGCTGCCGGTTTCAGGGATGTGGATGGCAGTCCAAGGGAGGGCTGAAGAACACTCAACGGCAGAGGGGTCTCCCTCCGGCAGCCGTCATAGCCAGCACAACCTTTCCCGGAGCCTTGCGTCCGTAGGGGAAAGTTGGAGCGGCTATTAAACCGCCTATGTAGGAGCCCGGCCAGCGCTACGATCTACCCGGCAAGCGGGGAGATTGTAGGACGACGGCCACAGAATTGCGATAGCTAGGCCATCGCTAAAGGACAGAGAGGAGCAGGGAAAGGGTCCTGTATATAGTGTTACAAGAAGGCGGCAGAATTGCCGCCACTTCCAAACAAGGGTGAAACTTCGTTTCAGTATCGGCGCAATCCTAGGTGGCAGAAGAATATCTATTCTTCAGCCTAGAGTCTGCCAAAACAGGACTTATCTTCTAGACAGCAGGGGAGAAGGTGGCGGCATTATACTACCACTTCAGGTGCGGCCTAGGGAGGCTAGCCTCCTATTCCGACAGCTCTAAGCTGGCAGGGGAGTGACTACTCGCCCTGCAGCTCAGCCGCTGGCATAAAGACTGAATACTCTGAGGTTCTGTCGAAAATCCAAGCTGGGATACTCGCCGGCAAGGGTGGGAGACAGAAAACACTAGCCTAGTCAAGCCGGAGTGACTACTCTATGGCGAGACCAAGATAGGGTTGTCGCCTATGGCGGCACTCAGAGGGAAGGAGGGATTACCTTTAAATCTCCACAGGAGACGAGTATCGAGTTATATAAATAATTCTAGGAGATATACTATCTCCTGTTGAATTGATAAAACAATACACGAGGGTAAAAGGGGTTAATGTATGAAAGTATACTAAAGCGCCTAGGCTAGGTAGCCTAGCGCGGGGCGAGATCTCGGTTACCTAAATCGCCGAAACTCTAACGTATACGATCGACAGATGAGGAAGAGGAAATTTGTATGCATAATCATATCTTCACTAGTATAATTGTGCCAAAATAGCTTTTATAATTTATTAATGCTATTAAAACCGGGAATGTCGTTCTGCTGACTAAATAACACATGCATGACGAATGACAGGTGACTGGCCAAGCTCCATAAAACACATAAAATTAAACTAATTTCACTGTGAAGCAGTAGCTAAAAATTATACAGTAAAGATTAAATACTCAACTTTCCAGAGGCAGAAGAAGCTGGAGAATGCATAATAAATCATCTCAAGAACGACCAAGAACTTTAGATAACAGGGAAAACCACCGTGCGAAATCGCTACCAAAGAAAGAATGAGCGCTATCTTGGAGCCTTGTAATAGTATGGGAGGAAGGGTAACCTTGATAACGGCTCCTCTTCTGTTTCGTCACTCTTCCCCCTCGAAACGAAAACGCTATTCTGGGTAAAGATTGCCATGTGTCATATCAAGATATAGGTCCCCTGATATTATGCATATCCTTAAGAGAAATTTTAAGGATATTTGCGCCAGGAGTTAGAATTCTGGAGACCTATGGTTTTCTCTGGGAATATCACTGTAGCCAAATATCCCTTAGAAAGCTGCCTAAAGGAACCTTCCATCAGAACGACATGGCTTGAGCCCAAAAATATTATTCATAATTTTCCATGTTTCTTTACGAGATTCACTTTTCTTGATCTTATCTTTATTATAATTAACTCTGGCAGTCGCAACTTGACTTGACAAGTTTTTTTTCATTTGCTTACACTCATTGTTCAGGTTTTCATCATGTCTATTTTGTTTGAATCTTTCTTGCATTTTGTCCCTTTCAATCATACTTTTTTTTTCTTTGGGTCTCCTTATTTCCCTTGTGGTAATTGGGGCCCATTTATCTAAGGCACTATTTTATACTTCATTAAAAATTTCTGTTTGAATATCTGTGTCATCAGTGTGTGTGATTGTTGCTAAAACTAGTTTTTGATCCAGCAATGTATTGCACAACAAATCTGCAGAATAATATTTTAAACACCTAGAGGTTACAGTGACTGGTTTACGCTTTGGCTTCTTAATATCTATAATAAATGGGATATGTTCATGGTCAGCTACAATACTTGGACTTACTTCGATGTTAAGAAAGTTTTCCTGCTTATTAGTTATTAGGATGTCTATAGAGAGAGAGAGAGAGAGAGAGAGAGAGAGAGAGAGAGAGAGAGAGAGAGAGAGAGAGAGAGAGAGAGAGAGAGTTACAAGGATTTTTGGATGTCTCAAAGATTTTTTTAGTCCATCCGCGGAAACTCCATTATTTTGCTCTTAGGTAGAGCGATTTAGTTTAAGCATTTAGAGTTCTTGTGATCTTGTCTAACTTATTCTTGAACTCGTTTACTGTTACTGTTTACTACATCCGGTGGAAGTCTAGTATTTGCTATTTTGTATGTAAAGAAATTGCCACATTGAGTGGTGTTGTATCTTTTCAATTCCAGTTTGTATCCGTTACCTCTGTACTGATTTGTGCTAAGCGTGAATCGATTGTTGTAATCTACATTTGTTATTCCTTTAAGAATTTTTAATGCCTCTATTAATAGTCCCCTTAGTCGTCGAGTTTTAGATCAAATAAGTTCACACGTTCCATCCTCCGTCTATCCAAATTGCCTTAGTGTTGGAACTCGTTTGGTGACCCTAGTTTGTACTGCTTCCAGTCTCTAGATGGGGTCTTACTATTGATGTGTACAGCTGCAGTAGAGAGAGAGAGAGAGAGAGAGAGAGAGAGAGAGAGAGAGAGAGAGAGAGAGAGAGAGAGAATTTCTGTCAGCGTTTTTCCTCGTTAGTAGTGCGTGTTGACAACAGATGGTGTTGATAAGTTCGCGCTTTTATTTACATCTGAAGTAAGAAAAAAAAAGCGTGATTAGTATGAATTATGTTTGTCACTACAGTAGAGGTGAATAATTATCAAATACATACAGTATATTAAAGAAAATGCAAAATTCAACGCATACAGAAATGTAGGCTATTGCTGTTAATGGCTTAAATTAGAATAAAAAGCCGAGATACGTCCGTATGTCTTTTCCGTTAACTTTAGTTTGGCTCGTCAATAGATGACGCTGATCCGAAAGCTAAACTGCACGGAGTTTTCTGGTCTTCCATATCTTGAGAGAGAGAGAGAGAGAGAGAGAGAGAGAGAGAGAGAGAGAGAGAGAGAGAGAGAGAGAGAGAGAGAGAGAGAGAGAGAGAGCTGCAAAACCGCAAATTTTTTTCTTAAAGTAGTGACATTGAGTTACCTTCCTTTCTAATTGAGATGTTTAAGCAACCAGTCACCACTACCTATCTTTTGCAATAGATATTTTATATTACTTTTAATACTAATTAGTTTTACCACATGTTTTATACCACTTATCGCATAGAAGGACTAATTATTTTCTTACACAATAAAATCACCTTGTAGTTATTCATCAGCTTTCATTGCCTCCAACTACAAACAATTCTAACTTCCCCCTTTCCTTTAATAACACAGTAAGCTTGTTAAACAGTTTCAACATATCGGCGGTATAATGTTTTTTATATCATATAATTTTGATGAGACCCCTTTGTGCATTTTTATTCTACATCTTAACAAGGAGATTCTTTCAGAATAAGATGCAGCACCTTCCATGCTATACCATACACAATTTATGTATTCGGAGAGAAGATAATTTGATGTGTTTACTTGTTTATTTGTTTTACAAGTGAAATTCGTGACAATATTTGTGTTGATTGTTCTTTTTTATCGATTCATACACGGGTTTACCGTGCATACAAAGATAAACAGCATATAAATTATTTTCTACTTCCATAATTACACTTGTCACAAAAATGATCACCTCTTACGTACAACTAAACACATTAAGCCTTTATTTTGTGGCTAATGATTCATACAAAAATCTGTACATCAACTTTCTCTGATACGAATCAACATATGATTTATTCTGGGTCATACTGCAAATTTTCTTAATTCGTCAATCCATCGTCTTCTCTTCCTTCTGCTTCTTTTCCAATATGTAAGGACCCATTCTGTTATTCTTAATGTCCATCTATTATCTTTCATTCTCATTATATGTCCTGGCTACATCCATTTATTTTTCTTACCCGTTGTTAGAATATTCTCTACTTTAGTTTTCTCTCGTATCCATGTTGCTCCTTTTCTGTCTCTTAGTGCTATTACCATCATTATTCTTTCCATAGCTCTTTGAGTTGTGAGTAGCTTATATTCTAATGCTTTAGTAAGTCACCAAGTTTCTGATGCACAAATTGTTGTTGGTAGGACCATTTGATTAAATACGTTTCTTTTTAGAGAAATTGGTATTTTACATTATTTTCATAATATCATTTTGTTTACCCAACGATCTCCATACCATGCTTATTCTTCTTTTAATATCGGCCTTAAATCCTGGGGTAAACTTACTGCCTGTTCTATATATACATACACACATATGTGTGTATATATATATATATATATATATATATATATATATATATATATATATATATATATATATATATATATACATATATATATATCATCATCATATCATCATCATCATTTCCACCTACGCCGATTGACGCAAAAGGCCTGGGTCTTCCAACTCTTCTAGTGCCTTGTAGAGTCCAGTTGAAAGTTTGGTGAACTAATCTTTCTTGGGGAGTGCAAAGAGCATGCCAAAACCATCTCCATCTACCCCTCATCATGATCTCATCCACATATGGCACTTAAGTGATCTCTATTATAGGAGGATAATCAACATAGGTGACAACACATTTCCTTGGAGTACTCCACTCTTCACAGGAAATTAATTTGATAGGACTCTATTAACATTAACTTTGCACTTGCCTTGTTCATGATCAGACTTAATCAAATTTACATATTTAAGAGGACCTCCATAATAATGCAGGACTCTCCACAAAATTGGCCGGTGCACACTATCAAAGGTTTTTTCATAGTCCAGAAATGCCATCAAAAGTGGATTTTTATATTCTACACATTGCTGTATAACATGCCTAAAAAAGGAAATTCAGTCAGTACAGCTACCTTTTCGAAATCCTGCTTGTTCAACTCTCAGCTTTTTATCAATATTTCACTCAAGTCTCTTTAGATTGAGCATACTATATATTTTCATGAAAACTAGCATAAGTGTTATGCCTCTGTAATTATTGTCATCAGTCAGTTCTTTTTATCTATTTTTGATGGGTATATGCTTCGTTTTTGCCCCTACAGAGATTTTATTAATAATTCTGAGCAAGTCTTTCACCATAGCCACTCACTTAATTCTTAGTTTTGTCAACCCCATCTGCTTTCTTGTCTAAATATTCCCTCCAGTTATTCCTGGCGTTTCTTTAGACCTCACTATCAATAGTGGAATACTTAGCATGCTCTACCTTGTAATTTTCATTACTTTCTAGGAAACTTTAAACGCTCAATTTCTTTGTCTCCATTTTATAGTATCCCAAGTATCATTTGATATCCATGGTTTTCTTCTTGTAGCTGCATGTCCCAAAACTTCACTACCAACCGACTGATATATGTTCTTAATTTCACACCATTCTTCATCAATTGTCTGCTCTTCGTCTCAAAGTCTGTAAAACTCCAAATCGATTCCTACATTCAATTGCAAAGGTTTCTTTGTGCTCATCTTCTAGAAGCTTGGTTGTATCAAACCTAGGTATTCTATCTACTTTTCTGTTGGGTGCTTTCAGTTTTGATTTTAGTGTACCAATGAGCTGGTGATCACTACCAATATCGGCATGTCTATAGATTCTTGCATATCTCAGAGTCCTCCTTATCTCTTTATTAATAGCCATGTGATCAATTTGTAATTGCCACATTGAGAGGTCCATGTATATTTGTAGATGTCCTTGTGCTGGAAAAGAGTACCTCCAATAGCAAGATTGTTTGTTGAACAAAAACTTATAAAATGGGCTCCATTTTCATTTTCAACTTCATCAAGACCCTCAATACCTATCACATGCTCTATTCTTTGATTATTCCTTCCAACTTTAGCATTGAGGTCACCAACCACAATTTTTATATATCCCTCTGTGATCTCATCTATTACACTCTATAGTTCTTCATATTATTCATCTTTCCTTTCTTCAGGGGAATCATTTGTTGGTGCATAGCAAACTTTAATACTCATATTGCACTGCTCTGATTTAAAGTTTGCAAGTATCAATCTACTGTTTACAGCTCTCCATTCCGTTAATGCCTTTTCTGCTCTTGGTATCATAATCATTCCTACTCCTTCCCTTCCAATTCCATCTGTTCATCCTTAGTAGATATGTACATTGCCTTTGTCTAAGGTTTCTTTACTAATCCCTTTACAATGTGTTTGAGTTAGGTCCAAGATATCCAAACTATATTTTATAAATTCACTCTTCACTTGCTGTAACTTCCCAATCTGATTTATGGTTCTAACATTCCAATTTTCAATTATTCTTTAGTATTTATAAACTGGGAGATTCTTAGCACCCTGCTTCACCTGGGACTTGGGGCCAATTTATCTTTATCTCTTTCCGTAGACTGACTAATCCATAGAGGATTCATTGGGTAAATTCATTGAAGGATAGCCAGTTCCTTGTGATGCGCAGCAACTATCTAACTAAGGCAAGTGACATGTGCTGGTCCATACTAATTCCTGTTAGAACGATCATCAGGCATCGAGAGTAGAAGCCGAAGAGACATCCTGTCTATCTCCTTTAACCTAATCCGTCATACTGCTGCCAGTGACTTCCACCACACCCAAAGTTATCGTTGCTCCACGTTGCTCATCCACTTATACTTGTATAACCGTTGGCAAACTTGGATTGCTAAGATATACTGCCTAGTATGATATATATATATATATATATATATATATATATATATATATATATATATATATATATATATATATATATATTGAGGTAGGTCGTTGCTCCTGGCGAGCTTCAAAGATAAAATAAAAAGGAGGACGAATAGTCTGGACAACATCTTTCAATTTATTGGTGCCGACGTTTCAGGACTCATCCCATTATCAAGGCTAAAATGGACATATAAAACATTATAAGCAAAACTCAGTAAAAATATATAAAATACAAAAAACACAGTCAAAATTAAAATTGAAATTATAAACACAGTTACAAGTAAAATATGGAGATAAAAATATTAACTAAAAGAAAAGTATCTTAAAATTAAATATACAAAAATCAAAATTGTCTAAGGAGACCAACCTGTCTGGAACAGACTAGAGTACTGAGTGACTATCTGAAGGACAGCACTCAGGAGGAAAATTCTAAATTTGCCAGCTTAAGCGATGTGGAGGGGGACAGAGGATAGTTGGCTGTTTAGTTTAGGAGCCTTTTCTTTAATCATTAACGATTCCAATACTAGTAGAGAGGAGTTATTTGGCGCTTGAGCTATGATTTCAAAGTTTTTATATGCAATGTTGGTCTTGCATTTACTTGCATGTTCTCTGATGGTTGAGAATTCTTTGGTTTTGAGCGCACATCCAGTTCTATGACTCACTCCCCGATGCGCATCTATGCGAACTTTCAGCAGTCTTTTTGTGGAACCCACATAATTTCCGAGATTACATCTCGGACAAGTAAACATATAGACCACCGAAGAACGCATTAGGTCGGGGAGAGAATCCTTAATTCTAAACATAGATCCCACTGTCAGGGGATTCTTAAAAATAAGTTTAAAATCCAGACTTGGAAAATTGTCTAAAATGACCTTTTTAATTTGTTTCCCATATTTTCCGTTATTAATAAAAGGCAAAGAGGCACTTGAAGTTTAGGTTGGTAATGTTTGGTCAGAAATTTGTTAACTAATCTATAAAATATTTTAGTTGGAAAACAGTTATCCTTGAAATGCTGCTTCAGAAAGACTATTATAATTTTAAGTTAAATGCCGTAACAACCCTGATCTGCAGGGCATTTTACCTTTCGTCTGACTGGACATCCTTTCATAATGAAATAGTCTTTCTGAAGCAGCATTTCAAGGATAACTGTTTTCCAACTAAAATATTTTATAGATTAGTTAACAAATTTCTGACCAAACATTACCAACCTAAACTTCAAGTTCCTACAGTACCAAAAATGATTTTTGTATATTTAATTTTAAGATACTTTTCTTTTAGTTAATATTTTTATCTCCATATTTTACTTGTAACTGTGTTTATAATTTCAATTTTAATTTTGACTGTGTTTTTTGTATTTTATATATTTTTACTGAGTTTTGCTTATAATGTTTTATATGTCCATTTTAGCCTTGATAATGGGATGAGTCCTGAAACGTCGGCACCAATAAATTGAAAGATGTTGTCCAGACTATTCGTCCTCCTTTTTATTTTATATATATATATATATATATATATATATATATATATATATATATATATATATATATATATATATGTTGAAAACAAACTAAACACAGAGTACCTAATTCAAAACAATTATCTAGCTCCATGGTAATACTACATATGAAGTTATAGTCCAGATCTTCTGCCATAGAAATCTCCTTTTGGATTATTGATGGTTTACCATTATCCTGGGAACTCTCTCTCTCTCTCTCTCTCTCTCTCTCTCTCTCTCTCTCTCTCTCTCTCTCTCTCTCTCTCTCTCTCTCTCTCTCCTTGATCTATATTGCAGTCATTAATGTGTCTGATTTCCATAATTTACACCCGCCTTATATACAAACCATCCTAATCCTGTAAGGTGGGCCACCTCTTAAGATCCAAATGGCATGATCTCTCCAAGCCAGCTCTGGTGAGGTGACATCGCTTTCGTTGGGGGCTGTATCTGTTCATAATGATTTTGTGAGAACGTTAGTTCTGAAAGTATTAAGCTTTAATCATATAGTCTTGTTCTCTGCTCAATTGGTAGCTTCTGTAATACTGAGTGAAATTAAGAACACATTATTAGTACGTGAGTTGAGGAATATGTGAAAAAGAAAAAGAAAGGGAGAATGGTAAATATTAATGCTATTATCTTTGTTTATTATATGAGTTTATCGTATGAGAAGCCATAGACAAACTGAATATGAGCAGCAACTTTGAAATAATCTAAGAAAGAGTTAATAATAAGAGTAGTAATAAAGATAAGGCAAAGATTAAATATATGTTTTGCAAGAGAAAGTACGGTCATTGTATAGAATACTATAGATTCATAAGATCAAAATAGAGAGAAAGAGTTTAAGGTATATTTGTTAAATAGATATTTTGGTCGGATCCCAAATTATTATAAACTAAATTGGGAATGAAATAAATCAGATCATAACAAAAAATTAGTTACCTTACCACCTTCAAGCTTTAATAATTGAATCACAGTTGGACTCTTGTTGCTTTGTTTTTTTATTTAATCACTGGTAAAAATATTGTGTTTTACAATTGCCTTAGGTAAAACTAGTGATATGGGGTAACAGGGGTAGATACGTATGCAGTATATATGTGGCGCCGTCTTCCATTATGTAAAGGGTTTCACGTCAGGCGAACACGCTTTCAGAAGTTATCGTTATTCAACCGATATTTAGGTCGATATTGAAGTTGCGCTTGTTCGTGACGTGAAACACAACTTTAATGAACATGCTCAGCTAGAATTATGCAGTTTTGTACAAGAGTTACCAGTGTCTGACTACAGCGTTTAGTTGAGACTTACATTAAACAGGAACTTTTATGTGTGACATGTTCTTTAAATGGACTGAATATAATATATTTCATTAAAGATAGGCATATGGTGCATGGAAAAGTTACTGTCTTTATATACTTTCATGTAAAGATATTCTTCAAAACGGGTTTTATGCTCCTTTGTGTACATTCAGTCCATTGCTGTAGATTACTTAGTTTAAAAAAAAAGGAAAAAAAAAAAAGATAACTTGCATTGAATAAAACTGTAAAAGGCCTTTTCTATTACTGTGTAGAATGAGGTTTTGTTGTTTCCAGCCATTGCAGTGAAGGTAAGAAATTTATTTTTACGAACAGCAACCATTTGTCTATAGCACTCTTTGAACTACTGTATATTATTATGACGTTTGATATATTTAGATGATAAAACATGTTACGACATACGTTACAGAATATTACGGAATATAACAGTTAGACTTAGATTATATATATATATATATATATATATATATATATATATATATATATATATATATATATACGAAGCTTGTCTAGCATGAAAGTAAATATTTTATTCATGTATTTTATTTGTGTATTGAAGAGATGTATAGTCAGCTTGTAAGGTGAGTTCCACTTACATAGGATTAAGTAATGTATGCAAATTACATAAGACTTTCATCATTCATTTAATTCTATTTTTATTCAGTTTCGTATATGTAAATTTACGTTATTTTATAGAATAAAATTTTTATGTAATTCTCATAGTTTTGTTATAAAGTCTTATGGAATCTTGTAGGTATACTGTATGACACACGAGGTATTTTGTCGTTTTTCCCACGTTGTTAGAAAAGACATGAAAATTCTAGATTAAGTTTTATCT
>NC_090729.1:75248253-75270753 GCF_036898095.1 Palaemon carinicauda
GCTTAGGTGTTGTTTAACGTTGAAAATATAAATGCCCTCTTGAATAGCGAGATGGGAAGTAATGGATGATCTTTTATATTCGTATACGTTGTATCACTGCAAATTCTTTGATATATATTTCATAAGTGTGGTTATGATAATATTGCTATGATCCACGAGCAAACACACAAATATGTTTATGTGTGTTTATATACACACGTTTGCTACACAGGTATTCTTGTATATACAATACTTTGCTGAATTTATGCAGACTGTAAGATTTCAATACCCAAAGCTAAATGCGAGACAAGATTAGTATGTAGTGTATGTTGCTTCAGATCTCAAAAGTCTTTGAAAGTTATGTATATTTCCTTGAAAACTTACAATTGTATTCGTAAAGGAAGTTTTATGCCTGTGATCCCAGTAAGGCACTTTCGGTATCAGACCTCGAAAGTTTCTTACATATTTGATCGGGCACATTCACCAAAGTTCTCATGTAAGACTTTTTCTTACTTCTTTTGACGATTTCACAATAAATAAAGAGTTAAGTTCTTTATAAAGTTTCAGACAGTTTCCTTCTTTTCTAGGTTGGGAGAAAAAAGAAAAGAAAAAAAAGTATAAAATATAGTCCAACGTCCAACCTAAGTTTTTTTCTGAGCATGCAAGTATGTATACTTTGAAGAATAGTGCAGAATCCCATTCATTTTTAAAAAGAAACTTTGCAAAACGTATATAACAAAGGAGTGGTGGTTATGCAAAAACAGAAAAAGATGAAAATCAATACTTATAGCAATGGACGTTGCTCTTGCCCCAAGCCGTGGCAGACTTGGCTCTCAAATAAAGAAAAAAATCCACAACTTCGAGGACGTCAGATGGGGCCACAGAAATTAAAATTTTACGTATATATATGTGTACATATACATATACATACATATATACATATATATATATATATATATATATATATATATATATATATATATATATATATTTATATTTGTTTTGGACCACGTCCCAATAAATAGGAGATTACTCCATCACGCCCCGTCAGCTGTCGACCAGAGATTTTGTCCCCTCATCTCCCCCCCCCCCGTTTCCCCCTGCCCGCCTGCGCGACCCTGACCTCTCTTGTTTCGTAGCATGCCCTAGAGGGATGCTACAGTTGACCTTCCAGGTCGCCATTAACCATACTTGCTCTGGTCGTGCCCATGAGCACAAGTCTCGCTTGCGTTCGTCAGCGTTTTCCGGTATCATAGTGTGTGTTTCTCGTGTGAATCTCGTGGTCATCTATCTCCATTATGGAATCTGTTAGAGTGCAACATCGTTGCCCAGGTGTTAGTGTGTGGGCTGGAGCGATGCCCAGTGGGCCAATATGTCCACGAAAAAGAGGAAGAGGCCAAGAAGGCCAAGTTGCCCTCGAAGAAGGGCAGTGGTCCTTGTCATTCCTCGGCGTTTTCATCCATGTCGAGCGTTCCATGTCCCTCTGTGTCCCCTGTGTTTCCCGTGGTAGCGGAAGAAATTTCGCTGGGTCAGAGAGAGGTTCTTGCGTTTGGCGCCCCCTGGAGCCAGGAATCACTCTTCTTCCAGGACAGACAGTGGAACCATCTTCTTGGCCTTCCCGTCGCCGGGGAGGTCTACGGACAAGGTTGTTGGGAACATTACAGGCGGTAATGTCTAACTGCAAGCACTTGCTCCAGAGTTGCGTGGTTTGGCCAGCGGAGGAACTTTATTCCTGTTCAGAACCTCCTCGTGGTAGCCACATGGCCCGATCCGCCATTCCGCTGATGGCGTGGTGAGGTCCTTCAGACTTGATATGTCTTCAGAGTTGCCAACCCTCTTCACGGCGCGGCATTTTGGCCTGTTATCCGCTACCAGTGACCGGCTCCTTGGCCCCCCCCCCCCCCCCCCCCGTGTGTAGAGGAGCCACTCTCTGCTCTCGGGGAGGTGGCATCATTCTCCGCTCAGCGTCGCTCAGCAGCTGTTCAGACCTCATGGGAGCAAGAGGCCTTTTGAGGCATCCTCAGGACACCATTCAGGTCCCCGCTAAGGGATCCTTTCCGGATCTTCGGACCCTGCTCCAGCGCCAAAGAGCAGGGGAAGAGATCGGGCCTCAGGGATGCATGATCCCCGGACCCATGGGAGGGTGCCTCGAGTGGGACTCACATGGCAGGTGAGGGATTTTCAGAGGTGTTGGTTGTGATTAAAAGACTCAACGACTTGCCTGAACCCACTCCGATGCAGGTTTGACCCCACAACATCAGCCTGGAACGCTGGTTAGAGCCCCTAGGAAGGCACAGCCCTCCCTTGTCCTCTCGCAGGACATTGGACAGCGGCTCAGGAGAATCACTGCTACCACATCGGAGCCGAAAGGGCCAAACAGGCCCCACAGCGTACCGGAGCTTTTACCCTTTCAGGAGGTGAAGCACAGGTGCTTTTACACTCCGGAAGGGACCTCCTAGGGACATCAACCTTCGGAAAGGAACTTGGCTGGTTTGGCTCCCGGATCCATGGAGGATATACTGTCGGGCTTGGCTCCCGGCTCCATGGAGGATATACTGGGGGGCTTGGCTATGGGTATCACAGTCCCGGAGGCAACAGCAATGGAAGCGGCCGCTGGGGATGCAGCTTCGTGGCTGGACCTCTGGGCCACGGCATTAGATTACGTCTTCCTGGAATATGATGTGAGGAATGTCCAAGTAAGAGTACAATTCCTGGAAATGGCGGTCTCGAGGTCTAGAGCCGTAGCCTCCTTGGCGGGGTAATCTTACACAGCGGCATCGAAATGGGTCCTGTGGAGGAGGGACATCGTCCTCTATAGGTTGCCAAAGCAACTCCCAGACTAGGAACTGAGGGCTCTGAGGGACGTCCCTATCGTCAGGGAGGCTCTATTCCTAGAGGACATGGTAGAATAGGCACTGGACAAATGGAGGAAAGAGAAGCATGACGTGATGCTCCATATGGATTCCGCATCTTTGTCCTCTTTGTCGTCACGCCCCCTATACCACCCCAGTGAGCACAGCAGGGCCAAGGCCCAGTCAGGTGACCGACCCCCTATGTCTCCGGTCCTAGATTCATCCTCGTCTCTATGGGCCCCACTGACGCAGCCCCCCTCAGGAGGACAGAGGCCAGCCTCAGGAGGCAGTAAGTTCAGAGCCCCAGCCAACTGAGGGGGCACGTAGCGGCTGCTTCTTCAAGCGGAAGTAGGGGACGAGGCCCCTCTGTCCGGTGCCGTCCAGGGGTAGAGAGATACCTCAACTCAAGGTAGAGAAATTGCGCAAATGAAGGGGCAGATCAGTGGATGGTTCAAGGGCTGAGGGATTGTTACCGTATCCCTTTCAAGGGCCTCCCTTGATTTCGGGACTCGAGGTCTCCCCTTACATCCCAAGGAAGAAATACGTCGGAGAACCTTAGAGGGGGAGGTTCATCACCTGCTCATCAAAAGGGCCATCCAGCCAGCTCCCTGACCAGCCGGGCTTCTTCAGCTGCCTGTTCCTGGTGGAGAAGGCCTCAGGTGGATGGTGTCCAGTTGCAGATCTTTCAGCCCTCAACCGTTTCGTTACCAAGACCGCGTTCAAGATGAAAACGGCCAGGATGGTCCCAGCAGCTATCAAGGAAGGGGACTTCATGCTATCCCTAGACCTCAAGGACGCATATTTCTAGATTCCAGTACACCCGTCCAGCAAGAAGTTCCTCAGTTTCGAGTGGGAAGAAAAAGTCTTCCCGTTCCGCACCCTCTGCTTTGCCTGTTGACTGCGCCTCAGGTCTTTACAAGAATCTTTTTCTTGGTCTTCCAGTGGGCCCACAAGAGAGGGGTAAAACTGTTGAGGTATCTCGATGACTGGTTGCTCCTCTCAGAGTACAGGGAGCAGTTGTCGGAGCAAAGAGACGAGTTGAGTGTCCTTCTACACGGAATTGGGGGTGGCGTTCAACTGGGAGAAGTCAAATCCCTCCCCAACCACGAGGACAGTGTACCTGGCCATGGAAATTTGCTCTACAAGCCAAGGCTTTCCCGATGAAGGAGAGGATTGGGAATCTGGAAAACATGGCGAAGCCTTTCATCATGGGGATACCAGCATCGTTAAAGGAGTGGCAGAGACTGGTAGGCCACCTGGTGTCCCTAGAGAAACTCGTGCCCAAGGGAAAACTGATGCTACGTCCAGCCTAGTGGGACCTGAAAGAGATACAGACTCCAGCAATCCAGTGTCCGTCATCAAAGCTTTCCCCATCCCAGTCAATCAGGGAGACTCTCCAATAGTGGTTGGACCCAAGGAACACCCGAGTGGGGGTTTCACTACTAGATCCTCCTCTGGAACTGCTTCTGTTCACTCACTCATCCTGGGAGGGATGGAGAGTCCAGTTACTGGACAGGATGGCTGGAGGCCATTGGTACTCGGACGAAAAGATCCTCCACATAAACAAACTCAAGCAGTTGGCAGTTCAGAAGGCTCTCAGTGTCTTGGGAGGCTCGTGTGTGGGGAGAAGGGTGGCCCTGATGAGCGACAATGCCACCGTCGTCGCAAACATCAAGAAACAGGGTGGCTTGCGCTCCTGCTGGATCCACAACCTGGCCGTAAATATCTTATCTTGGGCCGAGGACAATGCTATCTCTCTGATGGCCAGGTACATCCTGGGGAAAAGGAACGTGGTCGCGGACGGTCTGCAGGAAGGGTCAAGTGTTATTGGGGAAATGATCCCTTCATCCAGAGGTAGCAAAGGTGGTGATAGAAAAGTGGGGATCACCGTGCCTGGACCTCTTCACGACACACCTGAACGTGAAACTGCCGATCTTTTGTTCCGCAGTGCCGGATACAACAGTAACTCTGGAAGACTCATTCCAAGATCTGTAGGACGGCCTTGACGTGTACTGGCTTCAGCAGGCGAAGTAGGCAAGGATAACCCTAATAGCTCCGTGGCGGCCAGAAAAGGAGTGGTTCACGAACCTGAGGACCTTTGCAATTGAACCCCCTGTGTCTCCTGCCTCTAAGACGAGACCTGCTAAGACAGCCTCACTTCCAGAAATTCCATGAGCACCTCTAAAATCTCTCCTTTCACACCTGGAGACTATTCAGCGCTTACTAAGGAGAGAGGGGTACTCCTAGAGGGCAGCTGGCCAGATGACCTAATATCTAAGGCAATCCTTGATGGCCATATACCAGGCGAGATGGGCAACTTTTGGTAAATGGTGCAACAAAGAGGGCATCCAGCCCCTCAAGGATTCAATCCCGAGCATCACGAAATTCCTAGTATACCTTTGACTTGACCGGGGCATGTCAGTAACAGCATTAAAGGGATTCTGAGCGGCCCTGGGTCAGGTATTCCTTCTCAAGGGCTTAAACCTATGCTCTTTTAAGTGCCTCTCGATGATGATGAAAGGGTTCGACCAGTCCTGCACCCTCCCCCCCCCCGGACACTCACGGCACACTCGTGGGAAATAACCAAAGTCTTTGACTCCCTGAAGAAGCCGCAGAGCAACAAAGAGGGCATCCAGCCACTCAATACTTCAATCCCAGACATTGCAGAATTCCTAGTACACCTTCGACTTGACCGGGTCATGTCAGTACCAGGAGTAAAGAGATTGTGAGCGGCCCTGGGCCAGGTATTCGTTTTCAAGGGCTTGACCCTAAGCTCCTGCAAGGGCCTCTCGATGCTGATAAAAGAGTTCGAGCTGTCCTGCCTCCCCCGAGGACCCTCACTGCACCCTCGTGGGAAATTACCAAAGTTCTTATCTCCCTGAAGAAGCCACCATTCGACCTTCTGAGACAAATTAAGATAGGGAACTGATCCTAAAGACGGAATTCCTCCTCGTTCTAGCCTGGGCCAAAAGGCTGGGTGAACTCCAAGGCCTCTGAGCGGACGTCTCCCATTTTCACGGATAGAAGGAGTTGTTCTTCAAATTTGTTCCCTCCTTCGTGGCGAAAACACAGAACCCAGCGGTAGACGACCCCACTTCATCGTGTTTTCCATCCCCACTATTCCCAGGACAGATGACCCGGAGGACCTTTTATTGTGCCTGGTGAGGATGGTGCGGAAATATCTCAAAAACCTCCGCCCTCTGGCCGGCTATCAGGAGACCGTTCGTGACGACAGGTAGAGAAAAGAAGGCGGTCTCATAGAATATGATCTCCATCTGGCTCCGGGAGTTGATCCCAAGGGCATACCTGATGAAGGGTGAAGTCTCCCCTAGGTCCGTCAAGCCCCACGACATCCGGGGCATCGGCACCTCGCTGGCCATTGAGAAAAACACGGGAGTCAGCCAGGTGCTGATGGCGGGTGTATGGTTGAGACAGTCAACTTTCAGGGCCCCCTACCTTAAAGACTGCTCCCTAAAATCCCGGAAAGGGTTCAGCACGGTCCTGTCATGGTTGCCCAGTGGAGGTTCTAAGGGCGGCTACATGCGATACAGTCCGGATGGGATGGCGAGGGGTAGAGCGTCTCAAACCTTATCTCTTCGGCCCTCCATGGAATGGCCCGGCAAAGAAGAAGAAATCCCTTGGGTGAATGTTACCTAGTCAACTTTCTTTCACTTTCATGGGGATAGGCATTAAATGTTCGAGAAGGTGCAATTAATAGAGCGGGAGATTGGAATTTTGTTTCACTTGGGGAGACACATTAAATGTTGGAGAAGGTGCAATTGATATTGTAGAGGAATGTAATCTTTTTTTTTAACTTATGGGGAGAGACATTGAATGTTGGAGAAGATCCAAATGATTGAGCAGCAGAGTGGAATTTTTTTGTTCACTCTCATGGGGATAGGCATTGAATGTTGGAGAAGGTGCAATTAATAGAGCAGGAGAGTGGAATTTTGTTTCACTTGGGGAGAGTCATTAAAAGGTGGAGGTGAAATTGATAGATCGAGAGATTGGAATTTTGTTTCACTCTCATGGGGATAGGCATAGAATGTTGGAGAAGCTGCAATTAATAGAGCAGGAGAGTGGAATTTTGTTTCACTTGGGAAGAGGCATTAAAGTTGGAGAAGGTGCAATTGATAGAGCAGAAGAATGTAATTTTTTCACTCTTATGGGGAGAGGCATTAAATATTGGAGAAGGTACAATTGATATAGCAAGAGATCGGAATTTATTTTCACTCTCTCTTATGGGGAGAAGCATTAAATGATGGAGAATGCGCAATTGATAGAGCAGGAGAGTGTAGTTTTTTCCCTCTAATGGAGAAAGGCACTAAATGTTAGAAGAAAGTGTAATTGATAGAGCAGGAGAGTGTAATTTTATTTCACTCTTTTGGGGAGAGGCGTTGAGTGTTGGAGAAGGTGCAATTGATGAAGCAGGAGAGTGTAATTTTTTCACTCATGTATCAAGGTATTAAATGTTGGAGAAGGTGCAATTGATATATTAAGAGATCGGAATTTTGTTTCACTCTTCTGGGGAGAGGCAGTAAATGTTGGAGAAGATGTAATTGATAGAGCAGGAAAATGTAATTTTGTTTCACTCTCATGGGGAGAGGCATTAAATGTTGGAGAAGGTGCAATTGATATATCAAGAGATTGGAATTTTCTTTCTATCTTATGGGGAGAGGCATTAAATGTTGAAAGGTGTAATTAATTGAGCTGGGGATTGTAATTTTTTTTACTCATTAGGGGAGACATTGAATGCTGGAGAAGGTGTAATTGATAGAGCAGGAAAGTGTAATTTTGTTTCACTCTCATGGGGAGAGGTATTTAATGTTGGAGAATGGGCAATTTATAGAGCAGGAGAGAGGAATTTTGTTTCACTCTTATAGGGAGAGGCATTAAATGCTGGAGTGGGTGCCATTGGGCAGGAGAGTGTAATTTTGTTTCACTTTCATGGAAAGAGGGATTAAATATTGGATAAGGTGCAATTGATAGAGCAGGGTAGTGTAATTTTTTCACTTTCATGGGGAGAGGCATTAAATGTCGGAGAAGTTGCAATTGATAGAGCAGGTGAGTGTAATTTTGTTTCACTCTTATGTGGGAGAGGCATTAAACGTTGGAGCAGGTGCAATTGATACACCAAAAAAGTGTAATTATGTTTCACTCCTATGGGGAGAGGCTTTAAAAGGGTTGGATAATGTGCATTTAATAGAGCAAGAGGGTGTAATTTTGTTTCACTCTTATGTGGGAGAGGCATTAAACGTTGGAGCAGGTGCAATTGATACACCAAAAAAGTGTAATTATGTTTCACTCCTATGGGGAGAGGCTTTAAAAGGGTTGGATAATGTGCATTTAATAGAGCAAGAGGGTGTAATTTTGTTTCACTCTTATGGGGAGAAGTATTAAAGATTGGAGAATTTGCAATTGATAGAGCAGGAGTGTGTATTGTGTTTTACTTTTATGGGGAGAGGCATTAAATGTTGGAGAAGGTGTAATTGATAGAGCATGAGTGTAATTTCTTTTCCACACGTATGGGGAGAAGCATTAAATGTTGGATAATGTGCAATTGATAGAGCAGGAGAGTGTAATTTTGTTTCAGTTTTATGAAGAGAGGTATTTAATGTTGAATAAGGGGTAATTGATAGAGCAGGAAAGTGTAATTTTGTTTCACTTTTATGGAAAGAGGCATTAAATGTTAGAGAAGGTGCAATTGGTAGAGCAGGGTAGTGTATTTTTTTCACTCATGGGGAGAGGCATTAAATGTTGGATAAGGTGCAATTGACAAGAGTAGGAGAGTGTAATTTTTTCACTCGTGGGGAGAGGCATTAAATGTTGGGGAAGGTGCCATGGATAGAGGCTAGATTTTTTCTGAAGATAATTTTGTTATGACCTTGCTTTTTTCGAGCTGGGTTTTTAGAATACTGAAACCTATATACTTGTAATTATATTTGTATATTCAATTTATTTCAAAAGCTTTTTTGGATGATTTTTTTTATATTGCAGTTCCGAGGGGGTCATTTGCTATTTGCGTCCATATAAAAGTCTCTACAAAACGAGTATTTACTCGATAGTAATATTCTCCCTTCCCTAATTCAGTCGGTAATATCTTTCTTGTACGTCTACTGTTTTACTTTTACTTTTTGTTTTTTTGTTGTTTAATTGTTTCGTTCTATTGGCTTGTTTGCATCTATGTAAGTGCTTATGTACTCAATGCTTATATTATGTCGTTTGTATATATTTGTCTAAATACACGCCTATACCCAGGTGTAAATACGTGTATCTGTCGAATTTTGCTCTTTTTTTTTATTAAGTGTTCTTACTAGTTTTGGTTACACATCTTTTTAGTTTGTTAGAATCTTGGCAATATCACAAATACCCTTAGTTCCTGCTTTTCTCTTCATGGGATTTATTCATGTTCCTTTCATGGGTCGGTTGTCTTCCCGTGCTTCCCAAGATAGTTTTTTTTTCCTGCATATTCTTCCTCTCTCTTTTCCACACACTGTTCATACTTGTGGTGAGGCGAGGAAGAATATGTTGGAGGTTGTGAACTCCGAACCCTCATCATTTGGTATGATTCACGCTCTCTCTCTCTCTCTCTCTCTCTCTCTCTCTCTCTCTCTCTCTCTCTCTCTCTCTCCTACATTCCGTGATCCACAGGTACTTCGTTGACTTAGCGTCTTAGCCTATATGTTCAAGTTGTAGGGGTTGTAGGGACCGTTTGTGCATTTTTTCCAAGTTATCTCCATAACAATTGTTTGTTCGGTTTTGTGGTTCAGCGATGATACACTTGGTTGTCACTTCATCCGTTCTTGTTCCATAATTATGTTTATTCTTGTAATTATTAAAGCTCTTATGTGGTACATTTGGTATCCCGAATTTTCGGGCTAGTTCTCTCTCTCTCTCTCTCTCTCTCTCTCTCTCTCTCTCTCTCTCTCTCTCTCTCTCTCTCTCTCTCTCTTTGTTTTTATAAAGAGTTTTAAAGGAAGTAAAAGTGATCGAGGAAGGGATTTGTACAAACCAGGAAGACCTTATGGTTACTTATAACAGCTGTTACAACCTGTGGACCTTTCTGAGAAAAAAAAAAAGAAGAGAGAAATTGAATGACTTAGCAAGTGTTTTTCTATGTAGCTTATGATAGAGTTTCTGTTTACTTTTTCAAGATAATAAAGGTTTGTGTGATATATAATTGTCAAATGGTATTTTAAGTATAAGGACAAATTCATTATTGTAGGCACAAAACTATTTTATTTGTGAAATTAATGTCTCTTTCAGTGACTCTCGGCGCGATGCCATTATGGAAATATCTAATCGTCCACTTGCATATGATCATTTCATTAATATAACATCTATTTATTAATACACTACTAAATTATTTAATTATTGATTTGCTATTTTATGTTGAATGCTGTATTCCATTATCCTTTTATCCATTTATTTATCTATTAAAGTTGAAAGTATATTTCATGGCCCATTGTGTAATAAGTTTGACACTCTGAGGAACGCACTTTTGTTCTTCCTGCTATTATTTATTGCACTTGTGAATTCCTCTTGTTAGCAGATTTTGAGGCTTTTATCCCAATGATTCACATCTGACAGGTATAATCATATGTTAGTTTCATATACTGTATATTCAAGAATCGGGTTTAAGGAAGCTGTTTCAAATGGTATTAGGGGTTAAGGCAAACGAGTAACACAAGTTGCGACTCCGGAAAAATCTGTTAGTAACACTTGGTGAATTTTATATATTTTTATGAATCTTAGAATATTACAACACTCATGTGTATATAAACAATGTGTGTAGTTATGGATATTTACAAAGCAAAGAAATGTGAATTTATCAATTTTCTAAAACGTATTTGCGGTTAACCTTGGTGGGAGATTATTACATAAACTGGTGTAATCCAGATCTTTTCTGTCGGTTTTTTTTGTTTATGTTTATATGCATTTTATTTTATCTATTATTTTCTGTGTTAACTTGCTGTAAGATATATTTATAGATAAATGTGTATTCTTTCTTTCTTATTTTGGGTGATTGTTCAAAAGGAAATAAATTTATAGTGCATCTTTGTTCTTAATTCTTTACAGAATGGTAGCACCACTTCCATTCGATTTCTAATGTGTATTAAAATGCGTGGCTTAATCTTTTGTTTCCAGTCCTTTAGTTTTCTACATTTATATTCTATTTAGATGGAAGACACTGTTTTGAGGAGTGATGTATAGGCTGTCTCTCCAAGCCTCTCGTTTTCCATGGAGATATAATGGGACTTCTGCTCCTGGCAGTCGAAAGAATTACGAGTTTCTATAATGTTAAAAGTGCCACAATTGCTTGCAGACGTACACTGGTCAATATGCAGAATATTTGCAATATGAGGTTCGCCTCAGAGAGAGAGAGAGAGAGAGAGAGAGAGAGAGAGAGAGAGAGAGAGAGAGAGAGAGAGAGAAAGATAATTCACTAAAGTAGTTCCCACTGTATTCTAAGATACAATAGTTTTGTGTTAATTGTTTATGGTTCCTGGTTGTAGGTCCAAGAATGCGTACAACTGTGTAGCACTTGATTTGCGAATATTGTGATATCTGCTCCAAAAGAAAACATGCTTTCGAATGATAAGGACAATTCTTAGAGAAAAGTCTTGTGTCACTTATTTCATATTTTATACTTGTTTCTCCATTAAGGCAGGTTTTAAACCTTATTCTAATACATATCACCTTTCTTATGGAATGTTATACATCGATCCATATCCTCTCTCTCTCTCTCTCTCTCTCTCTCTCTCTCTCTCTCTCTCTCTCTCTCTCCCTCTCTCTCTCTCTCTCTCTCTCTCTCTCTCTCTATATATATATATATATATATATATGTGTGTATGTGTGTGTGTTTGTGTGTGTATATATATATATGACAGAATGGTAGAATATCATGTTTAGCTTTACAGGATTCGAACTCGGCCCTAAGGATGTGTGATCCCGGGCATATCGAACTTGATATTAAAATGTATTGGTGGTTTATTTGAAAGAATTAAAATCAGGAGTGTTAGTAATAAAATCATCATATAGTTTATATATCTGTGTATGTACAGTTAGAATCAGAAGAACGCAGACACTCAACGGAAATCTTTCGTCAGATGTCTCTAGTGTTCCCATGACAAAACAGACAAGGTGTTGCTCTTCTTACTACTACTATGAGATGGGCGGAGCATTCTCCAACCTTAGCGAATCAAAGGCAGTAAAGGGCTGTCTTTGGTAGTAAAACCATACGGAAGTTACAAAGCGAGTTGCCATATTTCAATTCTTTATAGCTGCTCTTGTTGGAACCTTAATAAGTAACGAAATTTAAGTATCAACATTGCTTAAAAGGTAATCATGGATGGATAAAAAGGATACTGATGACTTCATAGCACCTTGAATACAATCAGAATTTATTATTTCTTATTGAAAATAACTTAAATTGAGGTAAACGAGGACGCTATTACATTCTGGCAAAAGTTATCAGAAATTTGTTTTATTGACAAATCATATAAAAAAACAAGCTTTCTAGTCTCAGAATGACGTAATTTTGTCATGAAACGTTAATATACCTATCTTGCCAAAATGTATTCTCTAATTTGTCGGAAAAAATATATTTGCTGATGGAATAAGCACAAAATTATTCCCCATACTAATACCCTTACTGTAAGTTATAAATGGTTACACAGTATAATTGATAGTAGCTTTATCTTGAGAAATTACACTGTTTAAAGATCAAACTGACTTCTTATCAATTTCATGCACAACGTTCTTACAATCTTGATTTAAATAGGCTTAACTTTGTATGATAAAGACCCTATTTACAGTGATCAAGTGCCCGAATTAGCATACCTATGTGGTATTGGATGTGGGCCTTTGGACCGGGTGAATTACTGGTAGATGGGCGCTTAACAAGCGAAAAATACATTACTATCCGTGAAGTCTCTAGTTCGGAGTGTTAGAGCAATAGCCATCCATACCAGCTCCTCAGCTTATCAAGGTAGTAGTTGAACCATAATTTCTACAGCTGATGCAGTAACCGGGAAAAGGAAAAACCAAATATTAAAATATCTCGAAAATAAATGTTTGATTGTTATTCTAATCACTAAATCACACAGCTGAGGAGCGGTACCCTTGGATTCCTAAATATTTTCTCTCACTCTTTAGATTTTATTTTCTGAGCTTCTCCCTCTATCCCCTGGCAAGTATTGTTAGGTTTTTATTCTTTAAAATTTGTGCTCCTTTCTTTCATTCTTTAGGCATTTATACTTCAGCATTTGTGTTCCCTGTTTCATTCTTTAACGTTAGTGTTCCTTTCTTTCATTATTCATGATTCTTAAAACACCTTCACGACCATTCCAACCTAGAAATATTTTATATTTGTGTGAAGCCAAGGCAAGATATTCATTAGTTGGATTCAGAATGAAGGCATTGGAGTATTGTATTTCATTTCCCTCAATCTCCGTTTGTACAATCTCCATCAAACCAAAAAAAAAAAAAAATGTATTCTGAAGCCTGCTTCCATGAATAATTGGTGTCACTCAGGTTTTTTTTTATACAATGTATGTCCCATTCCTTTATCATTATTCCAGTTAACGAACACATCTTGGTTGATTTTAAAGCAAACGGGAAAATATTTCTACAGAGCACTTAAGGTATATGGAGGCCTACAAAATACAATGGTCTAACTATGTCAAGCCTCACAAATGTTGGTATACGGATCCTTAAGGAAGAAAATCCTCCAAACACCAAAAGACAACGACTCACTAATTACACCTTTTTTTCCAAAATCACACATTACTCGGATCAGCATTTAAATCCAACAAAATAATCCCGTTATATATACCATGTGATAATTATCTCCAAATATACCACTTGGTCTCGATAATAATTGATTATAATCAAGCGAATAAAGCTCTTAGAATAAAAATCGAATTAGCAATGTAGCAAAGATATTACAGTATACATTTAAAGTTTTCGTTTAAATGTCAATGTTAACCATTCTTGTCACAATCACAGACGGTGAGACGGCAAAGCTCAACGGCAAAAAAAAAAAAAAAAAAAAAAAAAAAAAACACACAACGAATAAAGGCCAAGGGGCTTAGGGGTTTAAAGACTGTCACGACGCATCCCCTTGAATCTGAATAAATTGGGAAATATTTTACAGGAAAGTATCCTTACTTATTACGAAATGGTGCAATCTATAAATATCTTTAAAAGCAGAAAAAAAAGTTTTCATCAGTTAATCTAGCACTTGAAAAATAACTATTGGAAACATTGCATAATAATGCTAAACAAAATTTTGATATGCATAAATGTCTATAAAGGAGTTTTATGTGCTGGTAGGTCACTTCATTAATTACAGTAAGCTCAAACAATTTGATCTCTCTCTCTCTCTCTCTCTCTCTCTCTCTCATGTATGGTGGTTTTTATTATTATTTTACAACATCGAGCCATAATTGAAACAACTTTTTCTTTCATCGGTGTCATGGGAACACTAGAGACATCAGACGAAAGATTTCCCCTGAGTGACAGTGTTCTTTTGAATCTAACTGTATGGTGCTTACGCATGAATGTGTATACTTGTAATAGCCAAAATGACCTCGTAACTTCTCGATTGTCTGAGACGTGAGTTTGGAAATGGGCGTGAATGATTCAATGCAGCTAGGGAGTTTGATGGACAGTCGATTATCCTGCTTTGTATGTGTATGAAGTTACTAATAATTTGGAAGCTTTCCGTATTTGGGCTCATCCACGATTCAGCAATGAAAGTCAAAGTGGATAAGTAACCACTGCAACATGTATTTTAGGGAAAACTGCGATGGCCTAGAGTTTCATCCCAAGGAGGGGAGAGAGCTTGGGCCTTTTTCATGAAAAGTCCGTCATGCTTCTATTAGCTTCTTCTGTCGACCTTATTTAATACATATTTTGAGTCTTAATGACATTTTATTTTCTAGAATCACCTAATTACATCTCTCCATTTTCGTCAAGCTTCTTTCACTCTCTGCTTCACTGTTTTCTCAGGACCTCCCATCTTGTGCCTCTGTTGATATAAGAAGTGGATTGTGTACCTGATAATTTGGTGACTATAGTGTTATTCACTGGGCAGGAGCCTTTTCCCGGAAGCATCGCTGACAACCGGAAGAAAAATAATCTGTGAAGTCCCTCCGTATTCTCCTGATAAAAGGCATACAGTATGTATATATATATATATATATATATATATATATATATATATATATATATATATATATATATATACACTCATACATATATTACTGACACGTCGGAAGAGAAATAGTGGCGTAGTACAGAAATTTAGTGAATATAAGTGGATTATGCAATGTAGAAATCAAATTACAGATATATATTGGATGTTCTCCCGTAGGCGAGTATTGAAAGGAGTCTTTGCAGGAAGGGGAGTGTGATTTGATAGAATCGTAAAAGCCTATTGAGAAAGTACGTGTAAGCGCTTGTATACGCCAGACCTAAAATGGATGTGGATATACAGCCTATTCATAAGTGTATAAAGAGAAACTGAGAGAGAATTCTTGCTTTAGTGTCTTGTTTGGTCGTCTCTGTTTGTGGGCAATGAGTATTTGGTATTCTCAGAAGTCGGTATATTTAGGAATGGATATTTTGTAAAATTTATGAAAATGAAATGCCAAATACCTGTATTGACTACCATTCTGTACAGTCTATAGGCTCCTATATGCGGGCTTCGTTGTGAGGGAAACTGTGACAATTTTCTCCATGAGCGGCGCCCTTTGTTAGGCCTTTTCTCCAATACCATGTGGGTGACGCCCTTTGGCCTCCCTGTCTCTTGCCAGACTTTTTCTTGTTATCGGTGTGTTTGTGTCATGGATCCGTTAGTAGATCTTATCAACTAGTTTTCTTTTGCAAAGGTGAAGGTTGCAATTGAGAGAGAGAGAGAGAGAGAGAGAGAGAGAGAGAGAGAGAGAGAGAGAGAGAGAGAGAGAGAGACTTTATAATCGGTTGAGTTATAATTCTAAGGATACTTTAACATTGCGATTTCATCTTTATCTAGATCTGTCTATTTCTTGTTTTATTCACAAAATATTGCGTTTTTATAATAATTTTGAGTTGCATTAGCATAGAAAAAAATATTGTTATACAATTTGTTAGTGATAGTTTAATACATTGGACCTGCATATCTATTGTTTAGAGCATTTACGCTTTAATAATCACTGGATTTGTAATAGAAACGGTTTATGATCTCAAATATTCACTAAGAAATTAAAAACATTCCTTAGTTTGCTGTCATAAACACATTATAGACCAGAGTATATTCTGTGTCGTTTTGCATAAGCAATTAGAATGCAATTAAAGATAGTGTTAAACGCTTGGATTCGATACATTCAGTAACATCCATATAAACAGACAAAATCTTATGCGGAATGCGTGTACAGTAGGCATAAACTCTCTCTCTCTCTCTCTCTCTCTCTCTCTCTCTCTCTCTCTCTCTCTCTCTCTCTCTCTCTCTCTCTATATATATATATATATATATATATATATATATATATATATAAATTGAAAATTTGGATATTGATGAGAAAGTATGGGAAAACTTTTCGGAGATTGCATATATTTTATCACAATTATACATCAAACCTAATTAAAGCATTATACAACAATATTATTGGTCCAGTTCACTTTAAGATATTCTTTGGCTGTAGGTTGCAATAATTTTAGACATGAGATAAGTCATTTTTCCTTCAAATATTTAATTATGTGATTTTCCTTTTCTGGTTAATGCTGACATTTATTTTGAAGAATTACTAGACTAATTAAAAAAATTTGATATCCCAAACAAGCTCTCAGACATGAAGCGAACCAAGCACAAGAATTCAAGTCCGTTAGAAAGCAAACCTACAACTAAACAACAGAAATTGCATATCATTCACACTCCGAACATAAAATATGGCCCATTTACTGCCATTTCTGATGAAAGTAAAGCCAGTGAGAGGTTAGCCCATCTACATGAGGTTTGAGATCATCATCTGGCAGGACCTATGGAGTCTTTCTCTAGAATGACCGAAATGTATGTCAAGGAATTTCGAATGAGGTTCAGGAGAAACAAAACTATCGCCCGTGGATGGTACCAGCCATTAACAACGAATTACATCGCTTACAGACATTCTCACCCTCGACCAGTTAAGCTATACCTCTTGGAAAAAGCAGATTGCAAACGAAGATAATAGCTGAGCAAATCATTTTTTCTCCTCACAGCTTTTTCTGAAACAAGTCGGATAAGATTTCCATTTTCCAAGATACTTATATTCCTCAATTATACTTACTGGTCCATTCTTCACTATTGTTATACTCTCTTCTTCTTTCTTATTCCTTCTTTTCCTAATTGTATTAATACACTATAATTTTGCGATTGGTACTGATTGTGAATTTCTTTAATATCTCCAAACTCGGACAATTACTTATAGTATATTCTAAGCCTTTCCTTCCTGTGGGAAACATGATATCATCTACAAATACCAATGATTCTATTTCAATATTTCTCTATCAACATATTTTTTTTTTCTACTGAGGCTATTCATTTTGTCAGTCACTGTACTGCATAGCTTGGGTCCATATACTGTAGTTCCTTGTCTTACTTTTCTTTCAATCTCTTATGTTTTCTGTTGTTCCTGCGAGAGAGTTAGTGGCTGCTACACCTTTTTCATTCAGTGAGAGAGAGAGAGAGAGAGAGAGAGAGAGAGAGAGAGAGAGAGAGAGAGAGAGAGAGAGAGAGAGAGAGAGAGAAATTTCCCTTCCCCATGAGTTTTATATTGCACTGTGTTTTCCCTTTGTAAATCCTCTGTGGTTGACCCCTAGCACCATGCCAATCATGTGGCAGTCAAGCCCTCTACTGTACAAGCCTACGGTCTTCCTTTGTTTCTCCAGATCGTTGGAGCCTCTCAGTTTGAGTGCCGACCGTAGCGGTGTCTCTGCTCCCCTCAGCTGCTACTGTAAGCAAACTCCGTACGCACTTCATCCTGTAAATTGGGGTCTGTATCCCTTCTTACTTTGCGGTGTGTTTCAGTTTCGCTGACGCCCGTTTTCTATCCCAGATTACTTGAGAAGTATACAGGTTTTACTTTAAGATTCATTATAAATGTCTCCATTTTAAACCTCATTCTTCATCCGTTACAATTGTTTCTTTTATTCATTTTTTTAAGAAGTTTCTTGGCTCTTTCCTTTGTTTCGCCTGGTAATTCTCTCTCTCTCTCTCTCTCTCTCTCTCTCTCTCTCTCTCTCTCTCTCTCTCTCTCTCTCTCTCTCTCTCTCCCCAAAATCTTGTGCAGTATCTTTATTGACGAAAAGGAAGCACCTCCCATTTTATTGAAGTTTGTGTATTAGTTCTTTGTTGAACAGGTTTATTGCCACCTTAACTATGTGATTTTCCCCTCTTACTTTTACAGCGGGACCTCGTTTCTTTTTTTATTTGCTCTTTTGTTTTGGTGATTACGGTTTAGAAAAGATGGTTCCTATGTTTGATGTATAATGGCTGCACTGGAGAGAGAGAGAGAGAGAGAGAGAGAGAGAGAGAGAGAGAGAGAGAGAGAGAGAGAGAGAGAGAGAGAATTATTCTTATGTAGGGAGATATAAAGGGTAGAGGTGACGAGCCATAATTTGGCTTAAGGTGGTTTCATCGCGGTTGGGGAAGAAAAAAAAATGGATGATTTGAGGAGAAACGAAGGTTAATTGCACCCGAGGTAGAGATTACGATGGAAGAAGGCTTGGAAAGAATTCATGGAGAGAGAGAGAGAGAGAGAGAGAGAGAGAGAGAGAGAGAGAGAGAGAGAGAGAGAGAGAGAGAGAGAGAGAGTCATCACATATATTTGCTCCCTGTCAACCCGAATGTGGAGACCATTTTCAGGAAAGTAACTTGTTTTGAGGACTTTTCTTCTTTTCATCTTTCTTTGTCACTGGTTGTTTGGTTATTATTTTATGATATTTATAGGTTTGCCAACCTGTATATGCATGCATAAATACATACATACATATATGTTCAACGTTTCTCTTCATAGGGATCGCCAAAGAAAATCAAGATAGTAGTAGTCACTGGCCCCTTTATACATTACCTGTTAAAGTAAGGTTGACCTTTTTTTGCTGAAAACTATCATAATATTATCCGTGTCATATACCTACATCAAAGGCTCATCAGGATCTCGTTCACACCTCGCACTTATTGCATAAATCACCTGGATATTATGGCCTTTGCAATTCAGTACCTCTTCCGCTCAATCTATGCAGCACTTATAGTTTTTACCTCCTTCGCTCAACACTACTAAGATGAAACGGTGAACATTTATAGTGACGTTGAAAATAATTGATTGTATAGGAGTTTAGAAGATTGCATGATTTCTCCAAGTTATCATTCGCCATTTTCTCCACATGACCGAACATATATTTATCTTTTCATATAATTCTAGGCCAACCGCTTAATGACTACTTCGTTTCTCACATGTCCCACCATTCCAGGGATTATTTTACCATATACCTTTTGCAATAATCTCATTTCAACGAATTTATCCTTTTTTCCTTCCTTTTACATTCATTCATCAGCACATTCAAGCACTCCAATAAACCACAGTTGGTTTGAAGTTAACATTAAGGTTTTTACATTCAAACTTCTTTCAAAGGTTTTGTTGCAATTCTCGCTTCTCTCTTTGCTTCGTTTATTGCAGCTTTTTTTCATTCTGCTATCATTTCTAACAGCTACTTCTAAACACTTCATAATGAATCTGCTACTTCCGTTTTTTAAATATTCATATTAATATCCACAGGTTCTTATATATTATCTCTCGATTGTATTAACTTTCAACAATCTCTTATTAAACTAACTGCGGTCTAAAAACCGTATATAAGTTAGGGACAACAACAGTGTATAATATGTTTAGTGAAATTATATAATTTAGGCGAAGTTAACATAAAAAGAGGAGAGTTGTTTTGGGCTTGCAGAATTTAGTGCAAGCAATTTCCAATATTTTTCGTATTGACAATAGAATTAATATTAACACTGGAAGAGGGTAATGGGGTTTCGTATTGGAGAATATTGTGAATAGGAAAACACTGTTCGATTGTGTGTGTGTGTTTTTTTTTTTTTTTTGGGGGGGGGGTGGGGTATCGTTGGTTGGAATGTCGAGTAACAAAATCATAGATCGTCGTGTTGGCCCAGGACTCGATCGGGCTGCTGAAAATCATCACAAGGAGAAGATAGATGAGGAGTGGCTCTCAGGTATTCGGGGAACAGAAAGATAAAAGCCTTTTTAAAATATATTTACTGAACTACACAGTGAGGTATGTTTTTTCGTGGAAAAAATAAATTGGAGGAAATAAAGTAAATAAAATGAATAAGTTATTAAGGCTCCAATTAAGAAATGAATATTCGTACTGTATATGCTCTGTGGCCAAAGAAAAATGTCAATATAGTGTTATGTAAATTTGTGAAAGTTAAATGAATGGAAATAGTAGTTTGAGTGGTTTTTGTGACTATACTTAGAAATCCTTGTGAAAAAAAATGGTGAAAAGTTGGACATTGCTTTCTTATTATGAATTCTTTCTCAAAATGTATTTGCAGATATAAGTTATAGACACGCAGTATGGATTATGTACGGCCCAAGAGACAAAGAGGTTCCGGAGAGGAAGGAACTAAGGCCAATACCAGGTGTGTACACCTGTTTGGCAGGGGTAGTCTCAAGGGAGACCGTCAATCGCTCGGTGTATAATACGAGAAACTCAAGAACTCTTCAAGCCTTTGCTCTTTAGCTTGTGCTCTCAAGTTATTCATTATAATAATTCTCTGGCGTGTTGCTTCCATCATTTATTACTAAGAACACTTCATTATTTATAATTAATTTAATTCTAGTATCAATGGCGTTCGTGAATCTTGAATTTATTTTCATTTTGTTTGGTGTTTCTTGACAGTTTTATCCAGAAATGGATTTTTTTTTCTCTTAGCATTGATTATTTTTTGCGTCATTGAAGGGTGCAGACTCGTAATTTGTTTCGTAATTGGTTTCTATAACGTATTGTGTTGAGAGGATAGGTTAATGGAACGCTCTAGGAATATACATTCTGCTTTACGATTCGACATCAAAGGACTTTGTGAAGGTAGCGTGCAGTCCTATGACGTACTGGCAATGTCAGTGGTGATATTAAAGAACCAGACGAGGAAACCCAGTAAGATGATGGATTTTGTATACTGATATTTAATCCCTCTCTAATAAGAATTATTATCACCTGCTATCAATGCTTATGAAATATGATTTGTGATAATTTTGTATGTTTACAATCTTTTATTATGCTCGCTGTAAGTAGCCTATGTATATGGTAATATACTGTATATATGTTTTAAGAAATATCATGATGTTTGTCATTATACTGAATCTCGATAAGAACACATTGTTGCTTGAAAGCATAAGAAAACATATGCTGGTCTTTTCATTATCTGCAGCTCGTTTGTTTTGATCTTTATCTTTATCAGGGGTGACATTCAAGTGTTGTACTCTACCTAAGAACATAATATTATGTCAGTTTAGCAGGAACACTGTTTGGGTGTATGATTTTTTTTATTTTATTTATTTTTTCTGTGATTCTATCATAATATTCAATTAAATATGCTACAGCCATGGCACGCACACCAGAAGGTACAAGCGGTCATACCACGTGACCACACAAACCCTGGCCAGATTACATTACAGTGGAAGTATGTCACGTGCCGGGTGACAGGGGTGGAGGGGTCCCGGACTCTCTCCGCGCCTTGGGGAAGGCTCCTGTACGAATTTTAGACCCTCCAACTGACTTTGGATTTCGTAAAATACTGCGAATGTGGCTATTGGTGGTCTTTGATCTTTTCACGCTCTAGGATTGGTGACGCTATGCTATGGCTAGGTCGCCTTGTTGGTAACTTTTATCATCTCCAAAGGGGATGCCTTGGTATTTCATCGTTTCTCTTTCATCTGCGTTTCATACCGGAAAATCAGTAATCAGTTATGATTCTTCATCACTTTGGCTTAATTTTGGTCTAAATTCTTTTCTTAGTAGCTATTGTTTTTGTTATACAGTATTTTCCAGTACCGTCATTTCTATTTTGGATGCACTAATTGAAGTCCTGCCAAAATTAAAAAAAAAAAAATGAAGTTATGTTGAATATATATATATATGGACACTGAATATAGAAAATATTCAACTCATGACCGGACAAAGGCAAGCGTCGGTTATGGGGCAACCGGAAGGCGCAGCTTTTATGGAGGAATTAGGCTTAAGTGCCTCAGTCGCCTCCCTTAACTAAATGAGGCACAGTAGGTATTTCACGAACCAGCCAGCCGTTATCCCATCCGTACTATGAGAGAAACCAACAAACCCATGATACTGTGGAATGCAGACCTCTAGATCCAGATAGGCTGTGCCAGCGAAAAGTTTTCGGCCCGTTCATTTATTTGTTCTCATTCCGAGTATCATAAGGCATTATATGCTGCCATCCGTCAGGATTAGGCCCAACCCAGCGTTATGCGATTTGAAAATGTATATATTTTTTTGTATGACAACCAGAATCGCTCCTAGCTATGTACCTATATAAATTACATTTGCCATCGAATACTTTTAATTGGCTGAGCGTGACCGTTAACAGCATTTCTGAATGCAATTAGACGTGTAT
>NC_090729.1:75275753-75318253 GCF_036898095.1 Palaemon carinicauda
TCAGTCTCTTACTAGCGAGTTTTACCCGATTTCCCGTCCCACCACGTGTACACTTGATAATACTGCCGTAAAAACAATATAGCATAAAGCAAGACCGTAACAAAATGACTATAAAAATGATTGTTTATCGTGAAATTCTGATCCAGCTGACATATGTATACTAAGTGATGCTACTCTGTAGAGCATAAGCCCGTGCTGGAACAAAGCCAGCTCAGTTCCTCCCAGTAACGAAAGCAAGGCAGGTCTCGATGTTTTCCGGCAGAGTTAATATGAAGACAGCTTTCTGAGTCAGCCTTAATTACACAGTCCTCGGATAAACCGTTTGGATGTGTTTGATGATCTCATCCTAGGGAACTTTCTTCCTTTTAATAACAGATGTGTTTGCAAGGAGTTCGCTCCCTAATCACGCTGGGGCCAATTCTTTTTGCCATACTTAGCGAAGGTTGTTTTTTCAACTGCTACGGTCCATTCCGCCATTGCTACTTTCTACAGCTAAAGAGCAATTTGGCTTTTTATTCAGTGAAGCTTTTTGTCTCTTATTTTTTTCTTTTGGTCTTGATTTACTGTCATTTTTGTGATGGAAAGTTATGGCATGTGTTTAGTTACTTTTATAATCTTTTATTTTTACTTGGACAATAGTGTTTTTGGGTGAAGATACCAGCAATGGAATTTCCCCACCATCGACGTTTAGTATCTTACTTTTATATTACACAAAGTGGTATTACACCATTTCAAAAGGAATTGACTCCAAAGGAGGTCGATTTCATTAGAAACTTATAATTAGATGAAGACAGACGAGTTCCTCTTGTTTTGTCTTTCCAACCTGAAGAAGAGACCAACAGTTTTTGATATTTCTATTCCATAGTGCCGGCAGATACCGAAAATCATCTTATTTACCAAGATCGAGAGATTGTATTCTCTCGATCTTGCTATTTACAATCTGCGATACACAGAAACTTTTAATATATGATATGCAAGTTGCTTTATGAAGATCATTTTTAGCGAATAAGAAGATAGGTTTTTCCTTCTCTTCAAAAATTTGCATTTGCAGTTTTGTGGTGGAGATTCTCTCTCTCTCTCTCTCTCTCTCTCTCTCTCTCTCTCTCTCTCTCTCTCTCTCTCTCTCTCTCTCTCTCTCTCTCTGGTATATGTTGGCTTAATAATAATTCGTAAGCTTCTTTTGTGCTTACAAAATTCCTTTTTTGACTACTACCATTCACGCTTTCGTTCCCATTTCTAGTGAAGGTCCCTGAGGGTTTACGAGAAATTCATGCTGTAATTTTAAGGTAGGATATATAGCTTTACGAAAAGATTGTCTAGCATTTCTGTCTTTCTTCTGAGTCTGCCAAGGTTGTCTATTTGGAACGTGCCTGTGACTTGGTTTTATTTATTACCCGTATAAGCCTATTACTTGCGACAATTGATTGACAATGATCTTCTTTAGAATTATAGAACAGCACACACCTACCTTATATAAGAACGTAGATAATCAGGGGATAATAGTTGTTCTTGGGTATTTGGTTGCTATGAATGACAATGAAGACAATATCCAAGGAATCATTGCTTAGGAAGTTTAGTATATTTTGACAGCAATTGTTAGTGAGAAGTAAGAATTGTAATTTTCATACTGATCGGACTTGTCACCGAAATAAAAAACTGATCATCATAAAAAAGTTGATGCTAAGTTTATTATTATTATTATTATTATTATTATTATTATTATTATTATTATTATTATTATTATTATTATTACTGTATTAGCAGGATGCTACAAGCCCACGGTCCCCAACAGGGAAAGTAACCCAGTGAGGAAAGGATGTAACGGAATAACAAATAAACTACATATGAAAATTAATGAATAAAAATATTGATTATTTTAAGAACAAGAACAACGTTAGCATAGTGTAGATGTCTTATATAAAAACTTTGAAAAGAGACTTCTGCCAATCTGTTCACCAGAAAAGCATTTGCAACTAGTTTGAACTTTTGAAGTTCTACTGATTCAACCGGTATATTTGGAAGATCATTTCACAATCTAGACACAGCGGGAGTAATAGTTCTAGAATAGTGTGCTTAATGAAGGAGGCAAGACTGTTAGATTTAACTGCATACCAGTATTACGTGCAGGATGGTACTGTCTGGGAAGATCTGAATGCAAAGGATGGTCAGAAATGTGAAATGTCTTACGCAACGTCCAAAGAGAATCAACTGATCGGCGATACCACAGATTAATATCCAGATCAGGAATAAAGAATTCATGTCCAAGAAATTGAAATGAAATTCTGCAGATGAAGACCAGGCAGGAGAACAATACTTGAAATAAAGTCGAATGTAAGTTAAAACGTCTCCTCAGGATAGACTGATCAAAGAAGATCTTAAAAGAATACTCAATAAGGCTTTTTTTTTCTTTCCCACGTAAAACAAACCAGATTGAATGTGCTTCTCAAAAGTAAATTTACAATCACGAATTACCCTGTAATTTTAAATGATCTGTATCTAGTTGAAGTGACTTTGTCACTGCAAAGATCTGGACGTTGAGGACGCACTGTCCTCGACCCATTTACAATCATACTTTTAAGTTTTGTTAGTGTTCAACTTCATGCCCCCATATTTAGCAGCACTCATTAGTTTTAGCTACATCTATATTGAGGGATTGAGCAACCATAGCTATACTTTCAGGAGATGGAGTTGATGCAAAGAGAGCAGCGTCATCTGCATATGCAACGGGCTTGTTTTTATAGGCCTAACCATATATCATGCTCATATAGCGGAGTTTGAAAATTAATGAATGGGCCAAGATCACTAGCCTGAGGAATACTAAATATTACATTCCTATAGTCAATGTTTCAAATTGTATTTTGGTGGAATAGAAACTAGAATATTGAAAGGGATGATTTACATAATTTTTTTTCTTATTTGTAATGTGGTGTTGAAATGCCTTGAGAAAGGCACTAGTCTCTGCTTTAGATGACAAAAGAAAAAAATGCGTGGGTTCAGAAATGAAAAATTCATATATAGCTTTTCTTAAAGTACGTTCTTCTGGACAGATGCATGTCTGTAATTGTTTTTATTTCATTATACAAAACAGTGTTTACCTTATTGTATTCGGATATATTTTTGGGGATATTTTAGTTTAACACTCATAGCTGCTGCTTCTTCTATGCAATCGTTATCCCTACATCAAGGTGTCAGATGCCTGATCCGCTCTCCCTAATGCCTTCTATCAAAGGCATCCTCTTCCACCAAGTTTCTTATCTCCATATCATCCTTCACCTTATCTCGCCTTCTAATTCTCTGCCTCCCTCTCGATCTTCTTCTAGCAGTTTCCCTTCAAGCCCTCCTCACTCTCTCCCCACCATTCATCCTCAACACGTGCCCATACAATCTCAGTCGTGACACTCATATCACCTCTGTATTCTTCACTATGCCTGCCATTCTTCTCATTTCATTATTTTTCAATATTTCAAGCAGTGATATTCCCATAATGTACCTTAGCCCTCTCATCTCTATTCTCTCAAGCTTTGCTTCCCCTTTTTGTCTTGTAGCTCACCTTTCCATACATTAACACTGGTCTTATTGCTGTGCCATATTATTATTATTATTATTATTATTATTATTATTATTATTATTATTATTATTATTAGCTAAGCTACAACCCTAGCTTATAGCAGTATGCTATAAGCTCAAGGGCAAGGGTTTCAGCAGGGAAAAATAGCCCAGGGAGGAATGGAAATAAGAAAATAAATAACTTACAAAACAAGTAATAAAAAATTGAAATAACATTTTAAGAACAGTAACAACATTAAAATAAATCTTTCATATACAAACTATATAAAATTTGAAAAAATAGGAGGAAGAGAAATAAGATAGAATAGTGTGTCCGAGTGTACCCTCAAGCAAGAGAGTTCTACCCCAAGACAGTGGAAGACCATGGTACAGAGGCTGAGGCTATGGCACTTATGATCTTGACTTTTAGCTCGATTGGCATTTTCTTATAGACATACTATTCCTGCTACCCCCTAAACATCCCCCAGGCCGCTTTTATCCTATTCTTAGTTTCAGTCTCACGTCCTCCCTCCTAACTTATAGTAGATCGCAAATATCTGAATTGTTCCAACTGTTTTATAACCGAGCCTCTACTTTCATGAATAGCTATCCTGTCCTTACGTTCCTTACTGCTCACCATAACTTTCGTCTTACCCACATTAACTCTCAAGCCATCCCTCTCCAAAGTCTCGTGCCACTCTACAACCCTTCTCTGCAAATCACCCTTATTTTAAGAGGTTGCATATAGCAATAGAAAAAAGATCAGTTCTATTGTTTTATCAAGCCTTTGTGGGTTTTCTTCTTTAAATAACCTAATTAGTTCGTGTGTGATACTTTCAGGAACAACACTCATGAGTTTTGTCTTTCAAAAATATAAGTCTTGAAGTTGTATCGCACGTGCTTCTTACACGCTTGTATACTGTAACGTTTTTGCATTTCTTTTATCTCTCACTCTTCTCTGCACTGATAATAGAACCTGTTTAAGCTTGCCTTTGCATGTAATAGTGTGTTTGATTTTTGTGACATTCTTTCTCTGAACTGCTTTTGTTTAAACTCGCTAGCTATTGAATGAAACTTACTTGCACTCACCTGGCCTCTCTATTAACAACACCTCGCACAATATGTTATTCAGTTTATTTTGTCAAATCGAAAAATAACCTATCCTAGGGAAAAGCCCTTAATATTCATTGATTATTCATAGTATTCATTGTGTGCTAATGGTACTGCAGTGACCACAGAAACATTTCTAATAATCAAACTTCATCTTTGGTTCCATACCTGTGATTATCATGCTTTTTATGTAAGCTACGATTTACATCAGGGTTTCGGGAGCGCTTCTCATCTGCCAACGATTTATATCAGATCAGCGGGTCTTATACGTACAAGACTTGTATTTAAATCGATTTGTAAATCAATGGCATAGTTCCTGTCAATAAAATAAAGGTGTATTGAGTTTAAAATATCGTATAATTCGCCACCATTAGTAAATTTTTTTTAACAACACAGTCATGTATTTAATCATAATTTCAAGTACAAGGTTTAGTGTTTCATATCAGCAACGCTTGTCTGCCTGTGACAGATTCACAGATGAGGCATTGCCATGGCCCCGTGTGTGGACGGTTAATACATTTTGCAGAATCTTACCGGCATTTTTTAGGCCGGCAGCGCTCAACATTTAGCCTTGTAATTTGCCTGACGTGAGGTTGGTGGTATTTAGTTAGGAAACAGACTTGTGGGAGAGAGAGAGAGAGAGAGAGAGAGAGAGAGAGAGAGAGAGAGAGAGAGAGAGAGAGAGAGAGAGAGAGAGAATACTTGGGTTTTAGATGTGGCATAGGATCTAAGTAACAGTTTTGTTTAATATGCCAAAGAGAAGGAAATGTTTTCAGTGATTGACGTAGGCATTCATTTACGACTGGAGGGAAAACACTAATAATATACAGATAAAATGTTCCTCCCAGTAAATCATGGATATCACGTATACGCTAGCATTGGCCGACATGTAGCCTCACGGCATATATGGTAGTATATCTATAACAGTAAATTATCATTGGGAAATTTCCCTTTCCACCTTATTCATATTTTTGCCGTGACCAAAAACTTAGCAGGGTTAAACTAGCGTTGGCGGTTACAGTAAATCAAAGTAAAAAACCTAAAATCTACAAGATGAGTTTGTGTTTCACTCGATTACTAGTGTTTGTCAACGTTATTTTCTTTTCATTACCGTTATGCGATATTACCTTTGGTAGAAGCTTCTGTGAAGGTAGTCTGGTTAAGTCTGGAGAAGGTATGATCTGTTCTGCCCAAGTACTTTGATGATATCTATGCCTTAATGACGAATGCTTTTCAGTTTATTTTGTATCGGGTCCTGTTTTCGCTGAAGGGTACCTACAAACCCCCTTTATATATATATATATATATATATATATATATATATATATATATATATATATATATATATATATATATACTGTATATATAAATATATATATAAATATATATATATATATATATATATGTATATATATATGTATATATATATATATGCGTGTGTGTGTGTGTGTGTGTGTGTGTATTTTCTCAGGGATATTGTTTTTATTTAGTTTTTATTTTGAAAATTATTATCTTATTTTGTTATTGAAGCTATGTATTATCAAGGTTTATCTGATTACCGTGATGTTATGATAAAGTTTATCTTACATGAATCAGATTTGGTGATTATATTTGACATGTTCTACTGATGATCCAATAGAAATATTTTATTGTTTTTATATAATATATATATATATATATATATATATATATATATATATATATATATATGTATATATATACAGGAAGGTTGGGGCATCTGGAACGCCGTAGATTTAGTATAAATAGGATGGAGAAAAGCCAGCGTAGCATCATACATTTATTTTCCAAATTTTCGAGACTTTGGGTCTCATCATTAGGGCTGTAACATATACAAAATATACAAATTAAAAAAGACTCAGTATTAATATTAATATAAATAGAACAACGTAAAAGTTAAATATAATCATTTAAAAGATGAACTGAAAAAAAAATTATATATATATAAAATCAAAAAGTGAAGAATGCTCAAAGTACCTATCTCTATGCAGCTAAAAAACTGAGTGACGTTGTCTGGTTTGGAAAGGAGGACGTCAACTATGCTATATATAGAACTGTGGAATAAGTCTGACCATTTAATGGGGGTACAAGCTGTTTGATTGCTAACGACTCCAAAACAGAGAGAGATATGTATATACGTGTGTGTGTGTATTTAGGTATTTATGTATGTGGGAATATATACTTAAGTACAAGACGTCGCATAAGTTATGGAAAAGACGGTGTTTGTTTAGTCTTGTTTAATCTTACTGACTTCGCAATGTTCTTGCATCGGATCAGGTGGTACTTATGTCCAGCTGTATTCTGGTACATGTCTGTAACCAAAGCCTTTGAAATCCGATTCAGAATCGGGATTTGTGATCGTGATTGGTCATTCGATAGTAAAAGGCTTAGTCCAACATAATCATGGTTTCAGTTTGCCTTTGCGTAGATTTTACAATGCGTTACCTATTCAATATATTTTTTTAAACTTTTGTTTCCCCTGCTGCTTGTATTGATTTAGTCTATAATTGTAAAAATCTCATGGCTGATTAAAGTCTACCTGTCTTTCTATTCGACCTAATATGCTCTTAGCAAATATTTTATATATTACTGAGAGTACATTTATTTGGCGGCAATTTTTCAGGTGTTTTGTGTCTTCCTTTTTGTGAATTAGTATATTATTAAAGTTTTTCCAAACTTTAGGTATAGAGCACTATTGCAGACATCTTGTGTAAAGCGGTGAGGCCATCTTCTCTTTTTGCTTTACCGTTTTTCATAACTTTTAATGCTTTCTTTACTTCCCCTGCTATTACTTTTGGTACTGGCTGAAGTATATTGTTATTTCTGTTGGCAAAGTTATTTCTTATATCACTATTGTATAACATTGAATAGAAATCCTCTGCATTTTTATCACTCCATAACATTTGTTGCTATTTCCATTTTCCTCTTTTAAAGGAAGTATTTGTTGACACCGTGTTCCAAGTCTGCCTTTCATCAATTTAATGTTTCTTCCTTCCTTCCTTCTTTTTTTTTCTTTTTTTTTTTTTACTGTTTCCTCAATTTTGGTTTGATTGTGTTTACGAATGTCTAGCGATCTTAATTTGTTTATTGTTTTGATAATTTTGCTAATTCTATTTCATTTCTTTTCGATTTAACCCTCATTTCAAATCTTTTTCTTTATTAGGTTTTTTTGGCGTTTTCTGATAGTTTTCCTTGATCTTGTTTAGGGACTTTTCCCATCTATTGCGCGGATTCCAATACAAATTTTGCTAAATTCCTGTTCATATCTTCTTTATTCTTTACTTGCTTCTATTTCATTATGTAGTTTGGATTACCCATTTTTTATTGCTAAACTAAACTGTTAGATATTTCTTTTATTACAGGAGTGTTTATTTTCACTCCTCAGATGTAAACAAATTTACTTCTCACCATTTTATGGTCGCTTAACTTTAACTTTTATAACACTGTTGCACCTTTAATTAAATTAATTTTTTAATTAAGAATAAAATGTGTTTCGTTTTAGATTCCCCATTTTGTCTTCTCTATGTCCATTTTTTATGTTCCTTTTTATGAAAAAAAAAAAAAAAAAGTCTCCAGACCAATTTACCTACTGCTGATGCTCCAGGAGTCTCTTCTATTGATCTACTTCAGCATTGGAATCACACAAAACAAATGTAAACCTAGTCTTATTTTGTTTCAAAGATATTTTCGTAAAAAAATTATTTCTTCCTCCAAATGGGAGGCTGTTGGTGCATACATTTAAATGATCTTTAGTTTATATATGTTCTGTGTGTATATATATATATATATATATATATATATATATATATATATATATGTATATATATATATATATATATATATATATATATATATATATATATATATATATATATATATATTCTTATGAAGCTGGTCTAGCATATGAGTGAATATTTTATTCAGTATTTCATTTGTGTATTTAAGATATTTACAGCCTGCTCGTAAGGCGAGCTCCACTCATGTAGGTTTAAGTAATGTATGTAAATTATATAAGACTTTCGTCATTCATTTAATTTTATTTTCATTCAATTCATTATACAGTATGTAAATTTACGATATTTGTAAGAATTAACTTTTTATTTCACGCAGTTTTGTTACGAAGCTTTATGTAATTTTATTGAAGTATGACGTATGACACATACGAGGGATTACCTTATCTTTATGCTTCCACTTGGTTAGAAAGTGCATAAAAAATACTCAAATTAGATTTACTCTTTTTTTTTATTGTCACGAAAGGTAGGTGGAGCGGAGTTACTTGAGAGAGAGTTGCCTCGCAAGCAAGGTTATTACCCCTTTTTCAGTGTACTATGTTAGCAACCTTACGCCGCTAGACCATGCTCCCCACGCTACGAGAATGATATATTAGAAAATTATAGAAGTATTAAGTCAATATATATAGACCCTAGTAATGCATAAGCAGCAGAAGAGACCCAGCCTATCCCTTTGAAAGAGCCAAAGTTCGCAAGCCCTCTCTCCTCTCAAGTGTGTGTCCTCTCAAACATGAATAAGGTTTTTACCAAACAGATATCGTGTATAGTGTTTTTCAAATGTTGGTGAAATTTCTTTGGGATATTAATTCAAGTGTAGTGTGTTAATGTAAGTACTTTAACATAGATTTTGTAACTGGCCTTGTGAGATTTAGGTTAAACAGTGAAGTGCATGTATTTGGCTTAATTGTTGAGTAACCTCGTGTGAACCAAAAGACGTAGGTGTAACTGTTACATATATATAAATTTCATCTTTGAATGTTCATTAGAATGTTAAAGTGTTAACTCTTTTCATTCATCATCAAAATTAAATGTTTTTATATATTAATTCCAGGGAAACAGGTGATTGTATAATTTTCATAGAGTAGCATTTTCTTGTCTTAGTCTAAGGTTTTGTTCAGATTTAATATTTCAAGTGATTTAATTTTAGTTTGTTCCAGCACGGAGTACTTACCTCGAACTACTTTCTTAGGAGTATCTGGGATCTCCTCTCAACCGACCAGAATTTTGTGTAGTTTACCCTACTCCCATTTTCTATGCGGGATAACCTCTGGCCGAGTGATACGCGCCATCAGGCGACCCGTGGTCAGAGGGCATGCTTGCTCAGGTCTCGATCTCCGGTAAGTTTTCTGGTCACGTCGCGTTAACCCCTCAATGCGCTCTCCTTATCCAGTGCGACCATTTTGTGTCCCTGACCCCTTTGTGTCTCACGCGGCCCCCACGTGGTCCCATTGTACTCTTTCCTTACCCTTTCCTACCCTTTCCCTCTGTGTTCCTGTGTCTCGCAGTGCCTTACTAGTGGGTGATGAAGCATCCTCGTCGAAGTCCCGGGCCTATGGCCGGTAAATCGTGTGGCGCTTTTTTGTCGAAGTCTGAAGTCGACCCGCACTCCTTGTGTTCGTTGTGTAGGGGCAGCGTGTGTTCCCCTACGGCCACGTGTCCTGAGTGCGAGTACTGGAACGAGGTGCAGTGGGTGCGATACGGCACCAAGAAGAAGAAGGCGTCCAAGAGGTCGCCTAGGAAGTCGAGCGTCTCCTCGCCAGTTACTTCCCCCGGAGCTTCGTCGGATAGGGCTTCTCAGCCGCCTTCCCCTACCCAGAGTAGGGGACGAGGTAAGTCAGTTGCGGGGAAGAGGCTTATTACTCTTCCCCAGGAGTCTGAGATACCTGCTAGTGGGGTTGTTTTGTCAGTCCAGGCAAGTGGGGGGCCTGAGAGAGGGACGGGAGTGTGTTCGGAGGACGGAGTCCTGATGCCAGCAGGGCCCGTCTCTTCCGACGATCCTATGTGGAGGAAGGCTGCTGCAGCCTCTTCCCCCGCTTCAGGGGCTTGTATTTCAGGTACGTCTACAGCCGGGGGAGACGCCGAGAAGGAGGACTCGCTGCCGTCGGATCCCCTCACGTGGGCGCCGCCAAGGATGCCCTTCAGATCGCCCATGAGGCTGGAGAAAGAGTTCGAGGCCTGGTTCCCCAGCAAGAAGTTGCCTCGCTCTCCCCCAGCGCCTTCAGCAACGCTCCCGCCCGTCTTCATGGAGCCCTCGTCGCCTACGGATCGTCACGTGGAACCACCAGCGACGCGGGACGACGTGGAACCTTTGGTGCGGACCTACAGGTCGTCGGGCTCCTCGTTCAAGGCATACTCTTACTCCTTGGAGGAAGGAGCCCCGAGGGACCAAAGGAGAAGACGAGACAGGTCGCGCAGAAGGCGGTCCCGTTCAAGGAGTCACTCCCCTAGAGAGGAATGGGTGCGTGTCGCCATTCCGCGCAGCAAACTCCTGGGAGCTTCAGCAGTTCCGGGTACCTCTGGCTGGCTCCTAAGGGCTCATTCTCCCGCAACGAAGTATGTTCCCTGCAGCAGACCTGAGCATTGAAGAAATTCCCCACTTCAGGCCCCAGGAGACAAGCATAAGTCCACGAAGGTTCCGACTCCATCCGCCCAGCAGAGAGAGTCGCCCCTTCTTCGGTCTGGCAGCCATGTCCCAGCCTCCAAGTCTTCGACGAGCCGGCAGGAATGCAAGAAACATTCAGCAGACGCGAGGAAGCCCGTATGTAGTAGCCTGGTCCTCCGTGGGGAGAGACAAGCCCAGGACGGAGGCCTCCGTCCCAGTGGCGATGCCCGTCCTCCATCCAGAACCGCCAAGGGTATGCCGCGACAAGAAGATGCCTCCTCCTCAAGCGGCACCCTCCATCATGGGTGCCCCTTTTCAGGCAGAGGAACATTCGACTGAGGTCCTAGGAGACGGCGTGGAGGGCTCAGCGGCCGAGGTCTCGGCATACAGGAAGGTGATAGCTCTCATTAGAAGGCACCACAGACTGGACGAGCCAAAGCCCGCTACAGACGAAGACTGGCTCTCGGGCCTCAGCAGGTTGGTTGATACTCCCGTGCAGCAGAGGCCCTCACTGGCGCTTCCCCTGGTGAGAGACGTTAGACTGGGCATGGCTCATATCGACAGGATAGTAGCCAGCCATGCGGACGCCCCCAAGAGTCAGAGCGCCTCCAAGCTCCTCCAGGGCCTCAAGACCCAGAAGAGGTTCTACCTCCCTGAAGGGCGCCGTGCCAGTCCCTGTACTGTAGAACCTGCAGCCGCCATCCTAGGTCAGGGGGCCGCAGAAGAGAGAGCTACCGCCGCCCCAGTTTGCTTCTCCCCGTCGGAGACCTCCAGGATAGAGGATTTGGCCATGGACCTGGTCTACGTCTCGTCGTGGCTGGATTGGTGGGCCTTCACTCTGGTGGGTTTTCAGGCCTCACACGACCTCTCGGTTCCGGAGAACCAAACATTACTGAAGGAGCTGAATAGCTCAGAAGGTAAGGCCCTGAAATTCCTGTCATACCAGTCCCTCTCACAGGCGGCCAATTGTGTTCTTCGCAAGAGGGACACAGTCCTCAGAAAATTGGTCAGGAGGCTTCCGGACAGGGAAGCGAGGGCCCTTAGGAACTTACCCCTGTGGGGTGAGTCAGTGTTCCCTCTGCAGGCGGTGGAGGAGACGGTAGAGAGGGTCAGGAAGCTCAAGGAAGCGGGAGAACCCAGACCCCCTCCAACAAGAAGACCTGCCCATAGACGACCATCTTCCGACGTCTCTCTCCCTCCCCGCGCTTCACCTAGCCAACCCAGAAGGGACTCCTCGACTACGGCCTGGCTCTAGCATTCGCAGCCCACCCGTAGAGGAGCTCCGACTTCGCAGTCAGCCTTCAGGCCTACCTATTCGGGCTCCAGGAGAGGGCGTTCAGGCCGCGCCTCTCGAAGGAGGTAGGAAGAGAGGCCCCCTACTCCTGCCGACGCCTCAGGTGGAGGGATGCCTCAAACGATCTTGGCAAGCATGGCGGGACCACGGAGCGGATCCGTGGACCGTAGCTGTACTAAAGGAGGGGTACAGGCTGCCCTTCCTAGCGGAACCCCCACCTCTGATCCCAGATTAACAGGCGGAGTGGTTGGCACCCAAGGACCCCTTGAGAGTAGCAGCAATGCAGGAAGAAGTCTCGGCAATGCTGGCGAAGGGTGCAGTGGAGCCAGTCAAGAACCCTGGTCCGGGGTTCTACAGCAGGCTCTTCCTGGTGGAGAAAGCGACAGGGGGCTGGAGACCGGTCATAGACCTCTCAGCCCTCAACAGGTTCGTGTGCAAGACCGACTTCAAGATGGACACCCCGAAGTCGGTCCTAGCGGGCTTGAGGGAGGAGGACTTCATGATGTCCATAGACCTCAAGGACGCCTACTTCCAGGTCCCTGTCCATCCCTCCAGCAGGAAGTTGCTAAGGGTGAAATGGGGTACTCAAACGTTGCAGTTCAAGACCCTCTGCTTCGGACTGTCGACAGCTCCTCAGGTCTTCACGAGAATCTTCGCAACAGTCTTAGCCTGGGCACATGGACAGGGCATCTGCCTGATTCGGTACCTAGACGACTGGTTGTTGCTTTCAGCCTCAGAGGAAGTACTGAGGGAGCAAGGTGCGAAGCTCCTGTAGTTCTGCAACGTCTTGGGTATCATCATCAACCTGCAAAAGTCCCAGGTGATACCCTCCTCCAGGATGACCTACCTCGGAATGGTCCTAGACTCCCGGTTGGCGAGAGCCTTCCCTTCCGCGGAGAGACTGGACAACCTGGAACAGATCCTCCGGCCCTTCTTGTCGGGCCAGCCCAGGAGAGCCAAGGACTGGCAGAGACTGATAGGCCACCTCGTGTCGTTGGAGAAGTTAGTCCTCCAGGGGAGGCTCAAATTCAGGGGAGTGCAGTGGAACCTGAAGGAGCTCTGGAGCCAGGGGGACTCCTCGCACAAGATAGTCCCGGTGTCCCTGGAGACGAAGGAAGTCCTGGAGTGGTGGGACGTCAGATCGAACACCCTCAAGGGAATGCCCTTCCAAGCCGACCCTCCAGAGATGCTTCTGTTCACGGACGCATCCAAGGAGTGTTGGGGTGCCCATCTCCTCGACAAGACAGCAAAAGGAAAATGGGAAGGCGAGGAGATGGGCCTGCACATAAACGTGCTAGAGATGATGGCTGTTCAAAGGGCGTGCCTAGAGTTCGTCCAACTGCTCCGGGGAAACACCGTTGCGCTGATGTTCGACAACACCACGGTGGTGGCCTACGTGAAAAAGCAAGGAGGACTAAAGTCGAAGGAACTGTGCAGTCTCACGATGGAGTTCCTAGAATGGGCCGAAGTAGAGCAAGTCAAAATCTCAGCCAGGTTCATTCCGGGGAAGAGAAACATCCTGGCCGACAGCCTCAGCAGGATGGGTCAAGTGGTAGGGTCCGAGTGGTCCCTGCACCCAGAAGTGGCCAAGTCCCTCATTCTGAAGTGGGGCTCGCTGGTGATAGACCTCTTCGTCACGAGACTGAACGCAGAGCTCCCCGTGTTTTGTTCTTCTGTGCCAGATCCAGCAGCAGCCTTCGAGGATGCCTTCCAACACCCTTGGGACAACCTTCGACGTTTACGCCTTCCCTCCCTTCGGGATGCTCAGACAGGTCCTCAACAGAGTAAGACGGGCGAACAACCTGTGGATGATTTTGGTAGCGCCCTTGTGGCCAGAGAGAGAGTGGTTCGCAGATCTAAAGGAACTGGCTCGCCTTCCAACTTGGCCTCTTCCGGACAGACCAGACCTTCTCCGGCAGCCTCACTTACAAAGGTTCCACGAAAACCCTCGGTCCCTCCGCCTTCACGCGTGGAGGTTATCGAGCGTCTCCTGAGGAAGGAAGGGTATTCATCAAGGACGGCGTTGAGAATGTCAGGGTACCTGAGACACTCGTCAGTCGCGGTATACCAGGCGAAGTGGGCTACCTTCACTAAGTGGTGCTCCTCGAAGAACATCAGGCCGTTAGGGGCCTCCATTCCCGAGGTAGCAGACTTCCTGGTCTACCTTAGGGACGAAGTGGGTACTGCCATCCCAGCCATCAAAGGAGTCCAGGCGGCCCTGGGGCAGGTCTTCCTCCTGAAGGGCATCGACTTAGGAGCCTCCAGACATATCTTGATGCTCATCAAGAGCTTCGAGCAGTCGTGCCCCCTCAGGCCGTTAGAGTGCCCCAGTGGGACGTGGCTAGGGTACTGAAGATGCTTTCGGAACCTCCCTTCGAGCCCCTCAAGGACATCTTAGACAAGGAGCTCACCTTCAAGACAGTCATTCTGTTAGCTCTGGCATCAGCAAAACGAGTAGAGGAGATTCATGGGTTGTCTTACGAAGTCACACACTCGAAGGGATGGCAAGAGGCTACCCTCAGATTCTTACCCTCCTTCGTAGCCAAGACTCAGAATCCAGCGGTTTGGGACCCCAGGTTTGAAGGATTCTCGGTGCCAGCTATCCCTCGTTCGGACAACCCGAGGGACTTGCTGCTGTGTCCAGTCAGGGCGGTACGTAAGTACCTCGAGAGGACAGCCAAACTTCGCCCCGAAACCAGGAGTCTGTTCGTCTCCTCGGGACTGGGAAAGAAGCCAGTCTCCAAAAATACGATCTCCTGGCTGCGGCAGCTTATCATGAGAGCCTACAGTAGTGCAGGGGTTCCTCTTCCAGGGAAGCCTAGACCCCACGACATTAGAGGGCTAAGTACTTCGTTGGCCTTTGAGAAGAACATGGCAGTGGGCCAAATCCTGAGGGCAGGTACATGGTCTAGTCAGTCAACCTTCACAGCTCACTACTTAAAGGATTGTTCGAGAAGGTCCCTGGACGGATTCTCTCTCGGTCCCACCATTTCCGCGCTCCAAAAGATTTAAAGGTGTAGCCCTGGGAAAACCACGGGCAGTAAGTCCAAGAAACACAGGTTCCTTCCTTACCCCCCTTTTTCCCCTATTACCTTCCCTGAAATGACCCTAAAATCCTTTAACTGCCATGGGATACACCGTCAGTGAAAGAATACGTCTCCAAGGATTTTTACAGAGGTGAGTTACTAAGATAGTTTTTCGGGTAGTTTTCCCTGTTTCTCGTGTTTTCCTTGGGGGTTCAGCAGAACCTAGCCTCGGATCTAGGTTCCTTTTTCTCTCCTCATCACGGTCTCTGGGTCCTGAGAGACACTCCCACCTCCTAAGGTATAAGTCTCCTAAGAAAGTAATTCGAGGTAAGTACTCCGTGTTGGAACAAATCACAAATTTTAAGTAATTTGTATTTTTCCTAACAGTACTTACCTCGAACTACTTTCGGGTTATGGCCTGCCCATCCTACCCCGAGTGCCTTACAGGACTTAGTAGAAACCTATCTGTCAAAACTTACTCGAGATCGAGACCAGAGCAAGTATGCTCTCTGACCCCGGGTCGCCTCATGGCGCGTATCACTCCGCCAGAGGTTACCCCGCATAAAAAACGGTAGTAGGGTAAACTACACAAAATTCTGGTCGGTTGGGAGGAGATCCCAGATACTGCTAAGAAAGTAGTTCGAGGTAAGTACTGTTAGGAAAAATACAAATTACTTAAAATTTGTGATGTTAATTCTTCTGTAATATTGTTAACCTTTATAGAATATTTTTTTTTTTTTGTAAAGTGTCTATTATTTCGATCACCAATATTTTCTATCAGTGCTTTGCTCATAATCCCTGCCTACGAACTGAAGTAAGAGGTTGGTTTTGAATAGTTCACATAAATAATCACCCAGTTTTGTTTTGAGTGTAACGTGAGAGACCTTTGAATATTCAGTGTTTTATATTGGAGTCTGGGAGTTGCGTATATTCTCAGAGCTTGGGTATTATTCAATTGTAACCGATTTATGTAATAATAAACAGGTGATTTTGGAGCTTAGGAGTTTACGTTTGCCAGCCGTAATATATATATGTATATATATATATATATATATATATATATATATATATACTGTATATATATATATATATATATATATATATATATATATATATACATATATATATATACTGTATATATATATATATATATATATATATATATATATATATATATATATATATATATATATATATATATATATATATATATATATATATATATATATATATATATATATATATATATATATATATATATATATATATATATATACATATATATATATATATATATTAGGTGCAATCTAACATTTTTCCTGAAAGACCCATAAAGGAAACTAAAGAAATCAAATTAATCACAATATTTCACCTAATACACATTGGCGATCTTCTCGGTTTCTTTAGTTTCTTTTATGGGTGTTTTTAATAAATTTACATTTCAAGGGCCTATTTAAGAAACATACTCACATAAATTTATATATATATATATATATATATATATATATATATATATATATATATATATATATATATATATATATATATATAGTGTGTGTGTGTGTGTGTGAGTGTGTGTGTGTGCATAAGTTATGTCTGTATCAACTTGCATGTATAAGCAAAATAAGCCCATATAAAATAGAATAAAACTGTAAATTTTAAAAGGAAAAATTAAAAAGAATTCCACACTACAAATAAAGTCATATTGGTGTACTTTGATAAAATCAATAAAATATCAGAGAATTTCTGAAGAATGCTCCTTTTTTTTTATTCATGAACAATGGGCTCTTGCATTATTTGTGTATTTCAGAAGGGGAAATAGATAACAGCTAGTGTTTAAGGCATCCCATGTAAAGACTTTGACAAGCTTATTACACAGACAGTTAGATCACAAGAATGAATTTTGAAACAAGGGCCAGTTAGATATGGACGGGAATACTTGGTGATATTTCATGTGAAAAGTACGGATCGTGGATTTTAGCTTGGAATACTCTCTGCTATTCTTTAAAAGATCTTATTTTTTATAAAAGAGAGATTATCGAGGTTGCAGCCATAAAACAAAGAAAAAGAGACCTTGTTGATAATGCATTCATAAAACCATCACGGGTAAGGGTAAAAGATTTTAATTGTCCTCAATTAACGTTTTTTTTCTCTCGCACAGTATTTTGGTATGGTTTTCATAATACGCTATTGTTAGTTTGAAGACGAATGGTAAATATGTCCTTTAAAATATAATTATAAAAACTTTTATTTAATGTTTTATAGGAGTGCTGGCCGGGTCATTTAGGGTGTTAGAAAGGTCCCACGTGACTCGAGTAGTGCTTTTGCACTGCTACTATAGGCTGTGAGTAAAGGGGTCGCGCTCATTCCTTTACAGTTTTCTGCTGTTATTCCAGAAAGTGTTACTGTTTTTAAAGATTAAAGATGAGTGGGTTTTCCTTTCCAAATGCTGATGAAGAAAAAGCCAAATGGTTGCCCGCTTTCAAGAGAGCCCAATATGTTCCTAACTATAATAGTAGGGGCAGTACTATATTCATTGTTGTAATAATTATAATTGCATTATATTGTTCCTGTGGTATTGGTCACAGATTATTAGCCTCTTGTATAATGCTGAAAAGATAACCAAACTGTTTACAAAATTACTTGGGTATTCACACCACACAATTTTTTTTCCCATGCTATTTACTACTTCATTCTCTTTGACTTCTTCTTTGATTTGTTCTCTTTCAATTCTTGTTTCCTCATTCTTCTCTCTCTCTCTCTCTCTCTCTCTCTCTCTCTCTCTCTCTCTCTCTCTCTCATTTTATTAAAATGTGTTATGCACTTTAGATATTGCATTTAAACACTTTTCAGGTGTGTCAGCTACACTTCAGATGTAATGATACTGAATCCGTGATATCCTTCTTCGATAAGGCAATTTGGAGGAAACTCACAGCTAAGAGAATGGCAAACACTAACAGGGAAAAATAATAATAAATCTGTCAATTACTTCAAGTGAAGAAAATGTACTGCAAGATCAGACGATTGTGGGTGATTGTACAAAAGATAATGTTAAATCATTTTAATTTGCCGGAAATGTTTACTTTTTATTTATTTTTTAAAGTTAAACTGCTAGAATCATTCTGCTTTTTTTCGGTATGCAAGCGTAGTTTGGGGTAAGTGGTTCCTAGAATTAGGCTACTGCCACGGGAAAGTTTTATTCTAATTTTATTACTCTTTCCTCTGTCTAATTTTTCTTAACCGGATTATTCAAAGCCGTCTCCTTTTAGTGTGTATGATCTCTTAATATTTCTATGAGGATTATCAGATGTAAACTATAACCAGAAACAAAGTGTGTATGTATAGTTATGGAGGGCCAGGTGTCCCGTTAGCCTGAGGGCTTAATCAGATCTGTCTTGTCACAACTAAACTTATGCCTTATCCGTCTCCATATCAATCGACCTACTCATGCTGACTTCTTCCCCCACTGACCAGGCCTGTATTTGAGATGGCCTTGACTCGTTGAACGGAGTCACAGGAAATATTTCCAGATTTTTAAGTGTAAATAAGATTTGATATCAAAATGATTCCTCCTAGGATTTTGGAGGTAATCTTATGATAGATTATCCAGCCGAAGATCTTTCTATGGAAGGTACGGAAACTGTTCTACTGAAGGGACTCTTACCGGGATTAGTATGGGAGCTGAGGGATCCATGTCTGAACGCTGTCAGAAAGGAATAAATGTACAGTATATGGTAGGCTAAAACGACATATCTTATTCAATGACTCATTGATAAGAATAAGGCTTTTAAAGTTTCCAGGTTTTCAGTTTGAAATGAGTGTTTAAATATACACACACACACACACACACACACACACACACACACACACACACATATATATATATATATATATATATATATATATATATATATATATATATATATATGTATATATATATATATATATATATATATCTATATATATATCATATCCTACGCCTATTGACACAAAGGGCCTCAGATTTCGCCAGTCATCTCTATCTTGAGCTTTTAATTCAATACTTCTCCAATCGTCCTCTCCTACTTCACACTTATAGTCTTCAGCCATGTAGGTCTGGGTCTTCCACTCTTCTAGTGCCATGTGGAGCCCATTTGAAAGTTTGGTGAACTAATCTCTCTTGGGGAGAGCGAAGAGCATGACCAAACCATCTCCATCTGCCCCTCACCATGATCTCATACACATATGGCACTCGAGTAATCTGTCTTATAGTTTCATTTCTAATCATGTCCTGCCATTTAACTCCCAATATTCTTCTGAGGGCTTTGTTCTTAAATCTACAAAATCTGTTGGAGATTGTTTCATTGTTATACCACAACTCATGTCCATACAGTAACACTATCTCACTAAACTGATATATAACCTGATTTTTATGTGTAATTTTAGGCGATTGGATTTCGAAATTTTATTTAACCTAGCCTAGCCATTATATGATTTGCTTTTTTTAATTTTTCATTAAACTCCAATTCTAAAGACCCTGTATTAGAGATCATAGTTCCTAAATATTTAAATGATTCTACCCCATTAATCCTTTCTCCCTCCAATGATGTTTCATCTTCCCTTGCATACTCCGTTCTCATCATCTTTATCTTTCCTCTATTTATCTTGAGGCCAACCTCTTGAGATATTTCATGTATTCTGGTATACAAGCATTGCAAATCCTGTGGTGTTCTGCTAATAAGGACAGATTCATCAGCATACTCTAGGTCAGCTAGTTTCCTATACTAATCCAGTCCAATCTTTCTTCACCATTTCCAACTGTTCTATGCATTACAAAATCCATGAGAAGGATAAACAACATAGGTGACAACACATTCCCTTGGAGTACTCCACTGTTCACTGGAAATTCATTTGATAGGACTCTAGTAATATTGACTTTGCACTCACTATGGTCATGAACAGACTTAATCAATTTTACAATTATTTAAGAGGAACTCCATAATAAAGCAGGACTCCACAAAATTGCCCTGTGCACATTATCAAAGGGTTTTCAGTCCACAAATGCCATCAACTGTACATTCCTATATTCTACATATAATGTATATATATATATATATATATATATATATATGTATGTATGTATATGTATATATATATATATATATATATATATATATATATACAGAGAGAGAGAGAGAGAGAGAGAGAGAGAGAGAGAGAGAGAGAGAGAGAGAGAGGAATATTTGTGTGTTTACTTGTGTGTGTGTTTGTATTTGACAGACTTTGGTTCTATGGCTGATGTAAAAAAGAATTGTGACGTAAAGATAATTTTGCGCGCCATGACCTGTCAACCAGAGGTCTACAATGGATCCCTTCAACTCTTGCAAACCTGTAGCAGTTAGTCCAAAGCGATGGAGGGAAAAGACTTCGGGCTTGTATTTGATATTAATCTATTCCTTCCCATCCGTTGGGACATTAGATAATTTCAATAAAAACCTTGATTTCCCAGAAGACTAGACATAATATCACTGTAATCTCTTTAGTTAGTGAGCCTCCTGTCTTGAAGTGTATCCAGTATGTTTGTCCTAAATATTGATATTCGACGACTATCTTGAAGAGAACAACTAATGATTTGATTTGAAAGAATCTGATATTACCCAAATGGAAGTTTTGAAGATTTTAGTCTTTTATACTTCTGAAATGTATTTTCATAACGGGGATTGATAAGCATCATCTTTTATGTTTTTTTCTTATAATGCACCTGTCTCCAGATCTATGCATGTATGTGACGGTTTTTGGTTAGATCAGCCAGGGACTCGCCGACAGGTGGAAAAAAAAGCGAATAAAAAACCGTGCACTGTGTTAATCCTGAAAAACACGAACTCCACGGGGAGCGGGAATCTATTAACGGCCGATTTATTGTGGATGACTCATCACATCATCCACGGCAACTCAAGCTATCGATTTCAGTATCGGTTTTCTTCTATTAGACAAAATTTATTCCCAATGGTCGTTTGGGCGAGGTTTAGCATGCACGAACGTTTTCCTTTCACCAATTAATTATCTTTGCATACATACGAGAAGGATGTAAGTCATTTCTTTTCAAGTACTCTCCCAGTACTGACTGAACAGATTTGGCTGAGAGACATCCCTTGTTTTCAATTTGACCGAGAGTATGGGCCTCCAACTTACCCAAGTGATGTCTGTCTGTTTATGTACTCGGCTTTAAATTCAATTGTGTTCTGATATCGTTCAAATCTTGATTGATGAATACTAATTAGTTTAAATGTTTTTAATAAAATAGCATGTATATAAGGAACATGATATCACAGGACGAATAAGTTTTTATTTTATATCAATCTCAGTGCAAGTCGTTGATATACACCCAAAAGGATGGAAGCAGTCCATTGGCATTTGCTCTTTTAGGCAATTCCATTTGGAAGAAGGCCATTTGTTAGAGTTGAATTTCAAGAATCACCTCTAATATTTGAGCAAATGTGTCAAAATAGCAAGTGTCGTTGCTCCTCATTTTTAATCATGAGGTTCTTGCTGGGATATTCAATATCGCATAGCAATCTTATGTGGTGATGAGCAATCCGTGCTTGTTTAACTCACTTTTTTTGTTGCAGCTATATTCAAGAAACGTATATTAAATGGATTGATTTGATCTTCTTTGTGCGTGTGTTGTGAATCTCCAAAAATCGAAAAATATATTATTTGGATGAATTTCTTCAATCAGAAGAATTTCTTCTTTGTGGTCAATTTGATATTGTGAGATTTTGCGTGACCGAATGCATGGAGACTCACTGAAGTTTTATTTTCGGCTTTGTGATATTCTTTCCACTCTCACGAACATCATTACCATCTCATTGACTATCAGGGTCATGCGCAGTGGCACTTGACACATGAAAAAGACAGTTAATGACTGTGATGTACTTTAGTTTCTTTCGTGATCTTAGTGTGAGATAAGAATACGATTAGACTGGTGTACTTTTAACTGATTAATGTTCACTGATAATTGCCTGTCACTGTGTGTCACTGTGGAAAAGGTAGGTTATAGATATATTGGGAAACTCCTCTTACCAATTACAGAAAACCTACGCACGCAAATACACTTACTATACGTGCGAATAACACACACTCACACAATATATATATGTATATATTATATATATGTGTATATATAATATATATATATATATATATATATATATATATATATATATGCGTGTGTGTGTTTGTGCGCGCTTGTGTATGTATGTGTGTGTGTATTTTTGTGAGTGTATATGTGTCTGTTTAGGTTTTTGAGTCAAGATGTAAATGTTTTAGAGATTAATCGTGATATCTGATGTTATCACCAAACGAATATTGAGACGCAGACCTGAAGTCGAGGAATTGTATTTTGAATTTGCCGGTAATCATATTTTTTTTTTATCTGTCTATAAGAATTGAATAGACCGAACTGTTAGACAATTATTCGAAACTTAGCAAAGCTTGATATGAACCAAATCAAAGAATGTGTCGTCACCATTGCGTTTGTGTATAGGTTTGAAATCTTGGGGACAATTGGTTAACCATTTTTGTTTATGAAAACTTATAGATATATCGGCAAAAGTTAATTCCCTCTATGTATGTTATAAATATGATTTCCTGATTTAATAGATTATATATCTTTTTCGATTCTCTATAACTCATTTTTCCATTTCTTGATATTTATTTTGTTCTTAAGGTATTATTTTCTTTTTACTTTCTAATGTACAGAAAATATCATGCATGAGATTTACTTACCTATCCAGGGTATTTTATATTATTTCCATGTCTGAATTCTTTCAGTCTTTGATAACGACACCAGACGTCTACCGAAACGTAAGGATTGAATAAGAAAGATGTTATGACTCTACTTCACCTTCCAATTTATCATATATATATATATATATATATATATATATATATATATATATATATATATATATATATATATATATGTGTGTGTGTGTGTGTGTGTGTGTGTGTGTGTGTGTGTGTGTGTTTGTGAGTGTCTGTATGTGTGTGTATTGGTATTTAAAATATGTGTGAATGTACTGTTTATGTATATTTATGAATATAGGCACAGATGTGTGTATATGCATGCAAAGTATACATGTGTGTAAAAATATGTAGTGAGGTTCGGAATATTTTTATTTGCATTCACTATAACGAATATTGGCATGTTTTTCTTAAGATTCTCAGTCACATTAGCATTGTCGTGTTACCTACCAAATATTTATTGAATATCGAGAATTAAACTATAGGCCTAAATCAACAATATGTTTATACGAATGCAGATCCCTTGACTTGGTGGAGAATGCATCAAGAATCATATCTCGTTCTCTCTCATTTTTGCCTTACTCTCCATCAATAATTGTTGCCAGTCATTAAATTATGGTGTAATTAGACACTTATACATTGAATTTTGAGTTAATGGGTTGTGGCAAAGGCCGAATGCTAAAATCACAGTGTCAGAAAATTTAAATATTATTTCACTAGCCTATCAATTTTCATTATTTGTCACACCAAAGCCTTTTGACACCTTTCAAATTGGGAATAACATGAGGCGTAGATACCTATTTCTAATACTTTCGGAGAGACAATAAAACCGAGAATGACGCTTTTTGTGGCAGGCACCGGCCCTTTCCCAGTGCGCCAAGCTGAAAAAATAATTGCTATCAGTTTTTTATCTGTTAATGAGGTAGTGATTACAGAGGTTGATGCAATCGTGGTTTTCCTTTAATTAGTGTTTAAAAGGCAAAATGTTGATTTTCTTTAAAATGGAGTGTTAGGATTATTGCGATTTTTCAGCAATCAATATTTGACATAATTTCACTTAAGAATATAACATATGAAAGGAGAAAAACATTTCTCTGTCGTTTACTTAGCAATTATCTTCGTGATCAGTAATATGAAAGTTATATAGATAGAAATAAGCACAGTTGACGCTCATCAACTAATGATTTTTCAAGTGGAAAAAAAAATTATTTCGATTTTATTACGCTAATTTTTTTTTTTTTTTTTTTTTACACAATTTCGTCATTTCAGAAAGAAAACGCGAGTTCACCCCTGTCCAAAACGGCAGCGTCATATCCTCTCTTTCTGGATAAGTGTCTCATGAGACTTAGGTTTTTTTTGTGACAGATGTACACTGTTTAAGCTTTCTTTTCTGTCGCATCACCACTCAAATGTTGCAGGTGAAAACAAAGCAAAGAGGCAAAGACAGATTGAATTGTCCAGACGCTCATTGGAAGCGGAAAGGAAGAAAAAGTTTGGCGTTCACTTGCTTTCGATGGGTTTTAATTAATGCAAAAGCCATTGCACATCTCAAAACAAATCTATCAATCAGAATCTTGAGATATTACATGCCGTAACGGTGTCTAAGTTGGGCTCGTTGATGGATCAAGCAGGGAACAAGTTGAAGGTTAAGATCACGATGATGATGATGATGATGATGATGATGATGATGATGATGATGATGATGAGGAGGAGGAGGAGGAGGAGGAGGAGGAGGAGGGGAGCGGAACGTGAATGCCTCCTCTGTGCTTTATTAGTTATTTTGATGTTGCAAAATGTACGTAAGAGACAGTGAATCGTGAGAGAGAGAGAGAGAGAGAGAGAGAGAGAGAGAGAGAGAGAGAGAGAGAGAACCTGGCGTTACATAATTAATTTGTCAGCCTAAATATAAATTGGATTATATGCAACTTTTTACACGTAGGGATGATTGTATCTGCAGTAAGTTTCACCTGGATACCTTACGAAAATGTGCTTCTTTCCAGAAGCAAGAACTGAGGTAGTGTCTCTTTCTATCCGAGATACCTGATATTTATATTCTGTCTTCCTTCCTTGGCGTTTGTTTTAGAACAGCTTCCTGTTATGATGATTGACTTGCAAATTAGGTTCCCTTCATTTAGCATATTTGTAAATGTACTTTTTAAAGACGTATGACGCATCTCTCTTCTTCCAATAAGAGTAATTTCCTTAGACTCTGCAGGATTTCGGGGTTTATAAATTTTGGAGATGTACCTCCCTCCACGAAATCGTCAATTTTCATCCCGTAAAGATTTTCGTTAAGGCTTTGTTCATAACTAAATGATGGTCGAGCTACTGCACTTATTTGAATACTTTTGAGTCTTTCCATGATATTTATTAAAGTATTCCTTGCATTTTCTTTAACAAGAGTTTCGCGTGTTGCTTCGTCATGGGCTTAATTAATGAACTAACGGTGATTTAATTCCATTGCATATGATGCTGATAAGTTGTCGAATTTTGGAGACTTAAACTTTCTCTCTCTCTCTCTCTCTCTCTCTCTCTCTCTCTCTCTCTCTCTCTCTCTCTCTCTCTCTATCAGCTCAAATATCGAAGTTTAAGTGAACCGGTGTGAAATCTCCGGAAACTTTCTTGTCATTTATTCGTTCTTTATTGCTATCTATCGCATTTACATATCATTAGTTAAATCCTTTTTCCACTTCCATCTCTTTCTTTAGTGTAATCTATCTATCTATCTATCTATCTATCTATCTATATATATATATATATATATATATATATATATATATGTGTGTGTGTGTATATATATATATATATATATATATATATATATATATATATATATATATATATATATATATATATATATATATTGATAAATTTTGCACATTTTTACGTGTTTTTCATATTCAAATAAGCCATATATATTTTTGATACATTAATGTCTGGATTCTCTTAACGACCTCGGGATCAGAGCCCCAGGCGAAATCACACAAAGACAAGAGCTTGGCTCCGGCCGGGAATCGAACCCTGGTCGGCAAGCTTGTATAGACAGTGACTAAGCCACTTGGCCACGAAGAAAGATAAAAGTCAATGACAATTCTTCTGTACTTATACCTGTCGAATTCTGGTATTTTGTACTTAGAATTGAAATCAACCCATCTTCACCATCGTAGCTAATTGGTAGTTTGTTTCTTGGCATTCAATTAATGATAAATTTTGCACATTTTTACGTGTTTTTCATATTCAAATAAGCCATATATATTTTTGATACATTAATGTCTGGATTCTCTTAACGACCTCGGGATCAGAGCCCCAGGCGAAATCACACAAAGACAAGAGCTTGGCTCCGGCCGGGAATCGAACCCTGGTCGGCAAGTAACAAACTACCAATTAGCTACGATGGTGAAGATGGGTTGATTTCAATTCTAAGTACAAAATACCAGAATTCGACAGGTATAAGTACAGAAGAATTGTCGTTGACTTTTATCTTTCTTCGTGGCCAAGTGGCTTAGTCACTGTCTATACAAGCTTGCCGAGCAGGGTTCGATTCCCGCCCGGAGCCAAGCTCTTGTCTTTGTGTGATTTCGCCTGGGGCTCTGATCCCGAGGTCGTTAAGAGAATCCAGACATTAATGTATCAAAAATATATATGGCTTATTTGAATATGAAAAATACGTAAAAATGTGCAAAATTTATCATTAATTGAATGCCAAGTAACAAACTACCAATTAGCTACGATGGTGAAGATGGGTTGATTTCAATTCTAAGTACAAAATACCAGAATTCGACAGGTATAAGTACAGAAGAATTGTCATTGACTTTTATCTTTCTTCGTGGCCAAGTGGCTTAGTCACTGTCTATACAAGCTTGCCGACCAGGGTTCGATTCCCGGCCGGAGCCAAGCTCTTGTCTTTGTGTGATTTCGCCTGGGGCTCTGATCCCGAGGTCGTTAAGAGAATCCAGACATTAATGTATCAAAAATATATATGGCTTATTTGAATATGAAAAACACGTAAAAATGTGCAAAATTTATCATTAATTGAATGCCAAGTAACAAACTACCAATTAGCTACGATGGTGAAGATGGGTTGATTTCAATTCTAAGTACAAAATACCAGAATTTGACAGGTATAAGTACAGAAGAATTGTCGTTGACTTTTATCTTTCTTCGTGGCTAAGTGGCTTAGTCACTGTCTATACAAGCTTGCCGACCAGGGTTCGATTCCCGGCCGGAGCCAAGCTCTTGTCTTTGTGTGATTTCGCCTGGGGCTCTGATCCCGAGGTCGTTAAGAGAATCCAGACATTAATGTATCAAAAATATATATGGCTTATATGATATATATATATATATATATATATATATATATATATATATATATATATATATATATATATATATAAAAGAAAAAATTGTGAGAGAGAGAGAGAGAGAGAGAGAGAGAGAGAGAGAGAGAGAGAGAGAGAGAGAGAGAGAGAGAAAGTTTAAGTCTCCAAAATTCGACAACCTATCAGCATCATATGCTATGGAATTATTAAAGCACCGTTAGTTCTATATTTCTACTATATCGTGTAAGGCATAATGGTCATCATGAAATTAGATCAGGTGTAGCATCATTACCCCGTTTCCATTTACAGCAACCATCATTATCTTATTCTTATGCGAATAACTAATTACAAATTCCCTTCTTACTAAGAAGAACTTATTGCATATTATGCAAAACGCTGAATTACGTTAGAGGAAACTCAACTTTCAAGGACATTTCCAATATTTTCTTCACAGTGTTTTTTGAATTTTCTCTCTGAGTGAGGTACGCGGAGATGACCTTTACAAATGACATTCTCAATGACCAGTTGATGGAGCGATGAAATCTTAACTCAGGAGTTAGTTGATGTACAGGAGTTGGCGTGATTGGATGCTGAGAAGACGACAGGTCGTCCTTTTAGGTTTAGGGATTGCAGTTCTCTGAGTTTTTTGGGTTTGTAACGCGAATACGAATCACTTGATTTCTTAGCCTTCTTTCTTTTTGTGCAATCATTGCTGAACTTCCTATCTAATTTTATTGTAGCGTAGGCAGCCGTGTAGGAAGCGTTGCATCTGTTGAACAGTGCCTCTCACTTTGGGGCCGTCAAAGGCCGTTGGACTGAAGTAGGTGTAATCATTGCAAACAAGGCATGTCGGGATTACTGATGTGGTCTACATGCTCATTGCTAGTCGTGTCTTGCTTCATCTGAAGTGGTTTGACAGTGGGATTGCATGATACTATGCAGAAATATCATAGTCCTTGGGGTTGTGATTGCTAGTTATTTGAAGAAGAAAGCTTAATGTGAAGTGTTCGTATATCAATTTATGTGTCATTTCCTTATTTTGAAGTTTTGCTTTCTATCAGTATGGGAAGAGAGCAAGGAGGGGAAAAAAACGCAGGTATTCAGAATGGATAAGGGTAAAAGGTGGTGGGCTGTATTTTAGCCCTTACGAAATGAAAATAGAATTTTTGCACTTCCATTCTCATCTTCAGAAGAAACACATTACAGGAAAATTTTTAGTTAGATATAAAGTCCACCCCGTGGCTTGCACCTGAAGTGCAAGTCGTTCAAACAAACGTTTAGTGTGTGTGTGTATATAATATATATATATATATATATATATATATATATATATATATATATATATATATATATATATATATACCGTATGTATCGATATATGTATATATATACACATATATATGCATATATATACATATATATATATACACACATATACATATATATATATATATATATATATATATACATATACATATATATACACATATATACATATATATACATATATATATACACATATACATATATATACATATAAATACACATATATACATATATATATGTATATATATGTGTGTATATATATGTATACATATATATATATATATATATATACATATTTATACACATGTATATACATATATATGATATATATAAATACTGTATATATATACATATATGTATGTATATATATACATATATATATATATATATATATATATATATATATATATATATGTGTGTGTGTGTGTGTGTGTGTATGTGTATATATATATTGGCTATTGACATGTTCCGTGGAAAGCGGAGTTTCACTATTAATAATAGTACCAGAGTTATCTTTATTACTTTCTAAGTTTCGAAAAATTGATTTTCATCATTAGAGCATGAAAATTAGATACATTGTATAAGTTAATACATTGTTTGATAAATATTTAAAACGAAATTTTTAAAGCAAACACCCTAAAACTTTATGAAATTAAATAAAATGACTTAAAAGTATAGAAACAATCTAAATACAAAATAAAAAAATCAAAGCGCCAGGGCTGCAAACTCACATAAATTGAAATTAAACACAAGCTAACTCGTACGTTGTTTGGTTTAAGTTGGTGTTGAAATATTGCCTCCATTATCATAAGGTCGCGACCACTCTGCGAAGTGGCCAGGATGGAAAAATTCGCCTTGGATATTGGGTGGTCTTCACTTTGCGAATGGTCTCTAATGGCGGAATACGGTGGTTTTGCCATATAATCACCTGTTCTAGGCGAACGTCCGAAGTGCTGACAATTTTGCTCGGTAATGCCTTTCACTTTTCCCAATATATGATGCATTACAGCGATCACACTTATATTTATATATGATACCCAGAAAAAGATCATCTGAGACCTGGTTTTTAAACTTGAAAAACTTATTCATTGCATTCTTCAGCGATACCTGTGGATAAGATTCACGTACAATTTAACTACAATGATTTCTCATCTTAAAACTGTGGGACCCTAAATATGGAATAGTTTAGAAGATATTTTTCCATGGAACATTCTGTTGCTTTTCACATGGCGTTAGCGTAAGTTTGCCTAACGTTTTCCCTAAATAAGTATCAGTAAAGTGATACAGAAATCCATTATTGTAAAGTAATCTCTTTACATACATTAGTTCTTTATGAAGGCTTATGTAATTAGAGCAAAGGTTATACGCTCTGTAAGTGAGAGGGAAGACAAGGTTTCTCCTATATTGTATAGGAATACAAGAGGTGAATTTATTGCATAGGCCTGTGAACGTTGGTTTCCTGTAGACAGATGTGTTAAACCCAGTACCACCAAGTTTTTGAATGATAATATTAAGGAAAGATATGTTGACTTCTATTTCCACTTCATTAGTAAAATTTATATTTTGGTGTTTGGAATTCAAGTTGTCTAAAAACAACTGGACGTGACTTGGGCTACGAAATAATAAAAACGTGTCGTCGACATATCGTCCATAAAAAAAGAGGCTTAAAGTAACCAGGGCATTCATTTTACCAGATGTGTTCATAATAGGCACGAAAGGCATTTGCGAGACTAGGCCCCATAGGGCTACCCATAGCACAACCATCAACCTGTACATCAAACTTTTCATTAATTAAAAACAAGCAATATTTAGCAAATAATCCCAACAGTTCCTTCATATCCTTTCTTATAAAACCATGCAATAGTTCTTCGTCCCCAAGCAACCCTTCCACGCAGATATCTATTGTCTCAGTCAAAGAAATATTAGTGAAAAGAGACTCCACGTCGGAGCTTGTCATTGTATATTCTCTCAAGTTTAAGGTAGAAATTTCTTTCGCAAAGGAAAAAAGTCTTTCACTATATATTCATTCTCTGTTATTGGAGTTTTTACTGGAACCAAAGATTTTGCTATGTTATAATTATGTGTTGCACTAGAAGACAAAATAGGTCTTGAAAAACAACCATTTTCATGAACCTTGGGCTATTCATACATGATTACTAGTCTAGATTCCGAGCAATATAGAGATTGGAAAGTTCCATTTTCGATGACGATCATTATTCTTCAATTTACTTATAAACCTGTTAACCTTATCCTCATATTTCAGAAGATATGTAAAAATATCAGATGTTACTGGTGCAAATTTTGACCTGGGGGTTAAGGCACCTGCCATCAACTCCACTAGACTTGAGAAAAAGCTGCTGACCAAAAGGGATGTTCTGGCTTTACAGTAAGATGTGGACTTTGTCTTGTCAGAAGCATCAGACTATTATAAAGACTTGCGTTGGTCTCTTGCAGAAAAGAGAAAGGAAATGCTTATCTTTGATCATTTCAGCATTTTGTGGCAAAGGAAATAAGTCTGCTTGGCAAGCCTGAGATATTTATGATGAGGCCTCTGGTGCCTTCAGCAAACTCAGCCAGTACCCACCGGTAGTGGGTGACGAAGACCTGGAGACCTTGGAGGAGTTTGTGGTTAAGATGTACGGCAGATCCAGCACAGCTGAAGGTGTTATTGATGTAAGGTTGGACATGTTTGCACAGAAGCAGAGACCATACGAAGCAGCATTGAAACAGCAAGTGAAGCATGCTGCCTAACAGGCGGGCTACATCTGGAGTCAGTCAATAGTATGCCAACCAGAAATGCAGACTCCTGCCAACTGGCGTTGGACTAAGAAAGATCTGTGGCTGATCGTTTGGACAAAGATCCCACCCATTTCAGAGATAAGCCAGCAGCCGACCAAGTGTGAATGTAAGTCGGAATGCTTGAGGTCAGTGCAAATGCTACTGCTTTGATCTAGCCTGCACGCCACTGTGTATCTGCAGATGCGAGGTTTAGAAGCAGGTAGTATACTCATCCAGGTAGCAAGAAAATTTGTGGCAAATAGGTATAAGCCTACTGCCTACATATACATCCAATAACATATTCGACTGATAGTGCCTATGATATGTACATTTTTTATCATACTTATGATTCCGTAATTGATATTATGGTACATGGAAGTAAGTGATTAGGTACAGTTACAAATTTGGATTCTACATAGTGAAAAATTCATGATTTGACACCAGGCTCATTCAAATAGGACAAATCTTTGTGATATTGCAAAATGCCATGTTTCTGTACATTCAATGGCGTCCATCTCGAAAAATTTCCGTCATGCTGAAATTTAATGGGGCTAATGGGTTTTATTAAAAGAGAAATCATCAAGGATAATTTGTACAAATTTTGGTGCTCGTTTCTAGAAATGATGCCTACAGTTTCTGCTCCACTATTAATTGAAAATCATTATGGAGTGAGTAGCAGAGAAGAGAGCCATTGTGGCTGATATGATTTCCTCTTTGCTCTTTTGCCTCGAAAATAACTAGTTTTTGTTTATAGAATTCGTTTAGATATGTGTCTTTTACCTAATTATATGTTATTGAAAGGTTTGTCAGTGTCTTAGATTCGTACTGCTTGCAATGAAAAACTAGGCAATTAATTACTATTTTATGTTAAATGTTTTTCCATAGGCTGAATTCTTTATGTTATATCAGTTTTTCATGAAGCATGAAAATTTGGTGGCAGTGTTTATATATTGTATATATATAAATTCCTGATGCCTGGCAAATGATCTTACTGGAATTGGTATCAATCTCAAGGGCCACTTAGTTAGATAGGCACTGCGCATCACAAGGAACTGGCTATCCTTTGATGAATATAGCCAATGAGTCCTCTATGGATTTAGTCAGTCAATGGAAAGCAAAGATAAAAGAATGGCCCCCAGTCCCAAGCGTAGCGGGGTGCTAAGAATCTCCCAATTTATAAATCCTGAATAAAAATGAAAATTGAAAATGGGAATGTTACAACCATAAATCAGATTGGGAAGTTACAGTAAGTAGAGAAGGAATTTATGAAATATAGTTTGGATATCTTGGCCCTAAGTGAAATACGCTGTAAGGGGATTGATAAGGAAACCTTAGACCAAGGCAATATATACATCTATTCAGGAAGAATAAATAGAATTGGAAGAGAAGGGGTTTGAATGATGATGACACCAAGAGCAGAAAAGGCTTTAACTGTCAGTAGTAAATTGTTACTTGCAAAGTTTAAATCAAGGCAGTGCAATAGTATTATAGTTTGCTATGCATCAATAAATGATTCCCCAGAAGAAAGGAAAGACGAATACTATGAAGAACTGCAGTGTGTAATAGAGGAGATCCCACCGAGAGATATGAAAATTGTGATTGGTGACTTCAGTGCTAAAGTTGGAAGGAATAATCAAGGTATAGCGAATGTAAAGGGTGTTGAGGGTCTTGGTAAAGTTACAAATTAAAATGGAGCACATTTTATAAGTTTCTGTTCAACCAACAATTTTGACATTGAGGTACTCTTTTCCATCAAAAGGACATCCACAAATTCAGATGGACTTCACCATGTGGCAATTACAAAAAGCAAATAGATCATGTAGCCATTGATAAAGAGAGAAGGAGGACTCTGAAAAATGCAAGAAGCTATAGATGTGCAGATATTGGTAGTGATCACCATCTCCACATTGCCATACTGTAGTTAAAACTGAAAACACCCAACAGAAATGTAGATAAAATACCTAGGTTTGATACAACTAAACTTCTAGAAGATGAGCACAGAGAAACATTTGCAATTAAGTGTAAGAATTGATTTGCAGTTTTAGAGACTTTGAGAGACAAAGACCAGACAATTGATAAATAATTGTGTGATATTAAGAACATATATCAGTCAGTTGGAAGTGAAGTTTTGGGACATGCAATTGCAAGGAGAAAGCCATGGATATCATATGATACGTGTGATACTATAAAATAGAGACCAAGGCAGAAATTGATTGTTGAAAGTTGTCAAGGAAGTGATGAATATTACAAGGTAGAGCATACTAAGTATTCCAGTATAGGAAGTCAAAAGAAAGGCCAGTAATGACTGGAGAGAGTATTTAGACAAAAACAGTGGCTATGGTGTAAGAATTGCTTTTAGAATTATTAATGAAATCTCTACGGGGGCGGGGGGGGGGGGAGAAGAAGGAGGATATACCCATCAAAAAGAGGGATGGATCTGTTATAACAATAGAAGGTGAAAAAAAGCAACGTTGGATGGAACACTAGTGAAGCAATGAATAGGAGATATGAAGGGAATAATTTGACTGATATACCTGAAGCAGAGGAAGACCTTGATGTGCCCATGGATGAATTAAGTGTGTTTGAAGTTCAAGCTTTCTTTAAAAAACTCAGGAGATGGAAACCCCTTGGTTATGTGATGATGGAATAACTGCTGTGATGATACTGGTTAAAAATTGTCACCCCCAGAATACTTACAAGATTATTTTGTAGAATGTGGCATAAAGAAGCAAAGCCTGATGAATGGGAATTAGGAGTGTTGGTGAAAATGGCTAAATAAAGGAGACCTGACTGATTGCAATAATTACAGAGGAATCACACTCGTCAGTTGTCATGAAAAGATATAGTATGCTTATTCCAGAGAGACTAAAGAGAAGGATTGATGAAAAGCTGAGAGATGAACAAGCAGGATTACGAAAAGGTAGAAGTTGTACTGATCAAATTTTAATTTTGAGACATGTTGTACAACAATGCGTACAATATAAAAATCTACTTTTAATGGCATTTGTGGACTTTGAAAAAGCCTTTGATAGTGTGAACTGCCCAGTTTTGTGGAGAGTCCTGGGTTATTATGGAATTCCTCTTAAATATATAAATTTAATAAAGTCTGTTCATGAGCATAGCAAGTGCAGAGGTAATGGTAATGAAGTCCTACCAAAAGAATTTTCAGTGAACAGTGGAATACTCCAAGGGAATGTGTTGTCACCTATGCTGTTTCTCCTCCTCATGGAGTTTTTAATGCATGGAACAGTTGGAGATGGTAGAGAAGGATTGGACTGGAGCGGTAATAGAAAATTATCTGTCCTAGAATATGCTAATGATGCTGTTATTAGCAGAACACCACAGGACTTGCAAAGTTTGCTTACCATAATGCAAGAAATATCACGGGAGGTTGATGAGAACGGAATATGCAACAGAAGATGAAATATCATTGGAATGAGAAAGGATTAATGCTGTAGAATCGTTTAAATATTTAGGAACTATTATTTCTAATACAGGGTTTTTAGAATTGGAGTTTAATGAAAGATTGAAAAAAGTAAATCAGACAATGGCTAGGTTGAGTAAAATTTGGGAATCTAATCGCCTGAAGTTCCATATAAAAATCAGGCTTTATATCAGTTTAGTGAGATATGTGTAACTGTTTGGGCATGAGTCATGGTATGACAATGAGACAATCTCCAATGGGTTTAGTAGATTTGAGAACAAAGCCCTCAGAAGAATATTGGGAGTGGCAGGATAGGATAAGAAATAAAACTGTAAGAGAGATTAATTGAGTGCCATATGTGGATGAAATCATGCTAAGGGGCAGATGGAGATGGTTTGGGCATGCTCTTCGCACACCCCAAGGTTCTAAAAGAGAGAAGACCCAGGCCTACATGGCTGTGGACTATGAAGCGTGAAGTCGGAGATGGTAAGTGGAGAAGTATTAAATTAAAAGCTCAAGATAGAGACAACTGGCGAAATCTAATCGAGTCCATTTGTGTCTATAGGCGTAGGAGATGATGATGATACATACACACACTTACACACACACACACATACATATATATATGTATATATATATATATATATATATATATATATATATATATATATATATATATATATATATATATATATATGTATGTGTGTATAGAGTACAGCTACTGAAGGAGAAGCAGTCTGGAGGTGTTTCTCAAAAGCAATTTTGCAATTAAAAATCACTCCTCGAATTTCAAATGAGTTTTATACAGGTAGAAGACATTTTCAGTTGACTGTTTGTATGACGTGCCACTGTCCTTGACCTACTTACAATATTTTGAGATTTGTTAGGATTCAACTTCATCCCTTTTAATTAGCACCATGTACTAATTTTATCTAGATCTCTATTAATGGATTCAGCAACTACATGTCTACATTCTGGGATGGAATTGGTGCAAATAGAATAGCATCATCTACATATACAACATGCTTGTTTTCAAGGTTAAATCACATGTCATGTGTATATAAAATGAAAATTGATCGACCTCAATATTACATTCCTGTAGTCATTATGGTGCTAATCAACAACTTCTCTTTGCAGTCTGTTACATGGAAATTCCATAATGGTGCAACGAAAAGAAACCCACGTACCACATCTGGTTAAATTTGAAATCATGGGCCTCGATTAACCCAATCAAAGGTTGCACTAAAATAAAGGCAAATTATACGAAATTCCTGACCGCAATTAAGGGATTTCTGTATTGGAAATTGCAAGAAGGGCTGCAGGGGCATCACAAGCTCCAGTGCCTTTGCAAAAGCCGAATTAGAAAAATAGGGAACAGATGATTACCTTCAATAAACCTATTTAAAAATTTTGCCTAAGAATGTTAAAAAAAATATGATTAATATGGGAGTTATGAAAATTGTGTGGCCATAGAGCTACCACAAGCATGAGTTTCTGATTGTTCTGCTTACTATCAAACACATCAAGAAAAGGGGTTGCTTTTTCCTTTGGACTGTGAGTGGCAGAGCCATCTGATTTAAGCAAAATATGAAATTGTTAAGTCTATATCAAAGTGTGCATTTTTAAGTGTAGCCACCATTGATGTTCCCGAGTTATACCGAAAATGGTATTTCTTTTCAGTTGAAGCATAAACTATCTCTGCAAGAGCTCATGGTCGAATATAGTTATTCCAAATTAAACCCTGTTTCTCCTTATAGCCATGTCTACTAATAACATTTAACTAAGGTTTGTCCTTGATTCGGTAATTTTTCACATGAGAAGGATGCCCTTATTAATTATATTAACGAGATTTTAATTAAAGAGAACAACAGGCTCCATCATTTTAGACAATTGTGACCACTTCAGAAGCAAAAGATCAATCAAAAGGCCAAACCAATCTGCTTGGGATTATATATATATATATATATATATATATATATATATGTGTGTGTGTGTGTGTGTGTGTGTGTATAGTTATATATATGTGTCTGTGTATAATAGTATGCCACATAAAAAGCAGGCTGATTACTTACTAACGAATCAAGTCACCAGGGGTCCCAACTAGAGGACCAACCAACCTTACTTTTCAAATCCTATCACCAAGGGAATCCGTGTAGACGAGGTCCCGGCATTTGCCAGACTTGTGAGTAACCTCAATCTATTCGCTCACTGCAGGAGAAAATGAATTCAACTAATCTAGGGAGAGAATTAAGATCACCAAAAACAATGGCCGTAGTGGTAATAGGACTATCGATGATAGAATCGTCCAAGTCTGGTTTCCGATGGATAGAACTAAATAAACCATTTTGCTTGCCATATATATATATATATATATATATATATATATATATATATATATATATATATATGTATATATATATATATATATATATATATATATATGTATATATATATATATATATATATACACACACATACATACACACACAGTATTGAGTCATCATAAGGCTCAGTACTACACAGTATTCTAGAAGTTTTATTCCAGCTGTGACCAAGTTGTGGAATGATCTTCCTAATCAGGTAGTTGAATCGGTAGATCTTCAGAAGCTGAAACTTGGAGCAAATGTTTTTATGTTGAACAGGCTAACATAAGTCTTTTTATAGTTTAGATATGAAATATGTGTTATGCTGTTACTGTTTTTGAAATATTTTATTTTAATTGTTAATTGTTTCTCATATTTATTTATTTCCTTATTTCGTTTCCTCACTGGGCTATTTCTTCCTGTGGGAGCCCTTGAGCTTATACCATCTTGATTTTCCAACTAGGGTTGTAGCGTAAATAATAATAATAATAATGATAATAATAATCATAATAATAATAATATTTATATACTGTATATATATATATATATATATATATATATATATATATATATATATATATATATATATAGGCTATATATGTGTGTGTGTTGTGTGTGTTTATGTATATATGTATGTATATTAGGTATAAATGAAGGCAGTATATATTGCTATGAAAAATATAAATCTAGTGTAAAATACAAATAATGTTATCATAGAAAACTGTTGGATAATCAAATCCCACTATCCAGATTTCGTCATGTTGGTCCAAAGGATTTAATTAGGAGCAATTCATCCATGATCTTTTGTGGCTTTTGCTTTGTGTTCTTCTGTTAAAACATTTGGTTCCTTGCAAATTGTAAAAAACGCCTTGTGTGCCAAATTAAGATTTAGTTTACATTTTCAACAATATCTTGGCTTAAATATCATATTGATACCAGCAAACCTACTTACTTATAGAGTTTGTGATATATACATTGATCCTTGATAAAGAGAGAGAGAGAGAGAGAGAGAGAGAGAGAGAGAGAGAGAGAGAGAGAGAGAGATTCCATCCATATAAATGTGTTTGAAAAGTAATATCTCATTTATATATATATTTTTTTCATTTTCAGGTATGGTGAAATGTCGACTTTCCTGAATTATCAATCACTATTTGTAAGATCAAAAGAAGGAATAAAGGGAACGATTTATCAGCTTAACCTGTGGAAATGGAGTGCAGGTAAACAGTCTCCCTTTTAGTTAAATTTCCTTCTATGTCCCAACTAGTTAGTGTCATGCCTCTTCAGTGATCCTACAAGCACATACACATACACACACACACACACACACATATATATATATATATATATATATATATATATATATATATATGTATGTGTGTATGTGTATGTGTGTGTGTAATATTAATTATTAGCCATGTTTGGAAGTTGTCCCTTTTATTTTGGTATTTTTGTATACGCCATCTTTTTTTATTATTTGTTTTTACAAGAAAACCGACCATTGATATTACTCTGTGCCACATTTATGGAATGTTTCATTTTGCTTAGTTTTTTCGCTTCTTTTTGAACGTCATTATCGGGTTTCCGATATTATCTAACTAAAGAGTAAAATTCACCCAGTTGAATTTCTGTATAATTCCTCTTTTCTTTTTCCTATCCCCTGTTTCCAAAGTGATTTATTTCAAACATATCCTTAAAATATTCCTGGGTTAATGAGGTACACGTACAGTAGGCTTGTTATTCGCTTCGTGGTTTACTAGTTCTACCTTGTCAAATATTTTACATCCAAATATTTCCGTTAGCTTTACACGACCTATATTTCATCGTTATAAACTTCTATTTATTGTGTGAAGCAATGCTGCTCAAACTATCTGATATGGCGTACCGACATTTTTTATTTATTTTGTATTTAGTTGTGCGGAGACCAGTAATATTTCTTAATGATATTAATTTATACCGGGAACAATATTTATGATGAACATAATAAAAGTTGACACTTCTTCATTTCATATTTATTTTCAAAACAAATAATACAATATTATATAAGTATTTTATTATCTTGATTATTACTAATGTAGCAGGTGAGCCTGCTTCTTCTTTGTAAGTTTATCCAGTCACGATTCAATTATGGACAGTACTACACGCAATGGAGAGCGAATATTTACATTATTTCTGTATTTCTTGTTACTCAAACTCATGGCTGTGAAGCAGAGGTATTTAGAAGGAAATTGGAGGCAGGAGAGTTTTCAAAGCAATTCTACCGAGCTCCGTATAATCTGCTTTCACTTTAATCCAAAATGAACCAAGTGATGATGTCGTTTTTGGAACTCTTCTTCAATCCTTGGTCACCAGCCAGTTCCAACAGTTTATCCTAAATAGTGAAAATTATTAAGTTAGTGGAATAAACGGATTTTAGACCCCCGTGTTTCTAGCTTTTGTTTCTATCCGTCGAGCTTTTGCCTGTCATTGTAAAACACGATGTCATTGTTCCCTGCATGGAGTTGTTGAGCTCAATAAAGATAGAAAAGATATCACCCAAATATGACAGCTTTGCTAACCAATACATATCCCTGAACAATTATGAACAATTGGTTTTTTGTCCAGAAGAAACTTGGCAAGTTCATTTCGAAGGTCAAACACTCTTGACAGGACTTTCCTCCTCGATAACCAACATACATCGGCATTCAATATGAGCTTTCTAAGATTAGCTCACATATTAAAACATAATGCAGTGAATTTTATAGAATATAAACCATTCTGCGTTGCCATAAAAAGGATGCAATTTTAGCGATTTCGTTGAGCACAATGCTTTTTGTCGGTAATATTTTATTGTTTATTATTTTAGTTTTAGTTAAGGTAATTAGTTTATTCTTTAATTTTTAATAAAAGAAAAGATTTTCATACGCAACAAGTATAATTGATTTTTTTTCTATTTTTACTTTTTGTTAAAAAGAAAATTATAATTCTAGTATAATCTCTGGAATCTGGTGAATGCGTTGGTCTTACATTGTGTTTAGAAATTAAAGTTTAATATTTTTTAATATAATAATAAACCATATGCTTATTATTAAAGGGCCACAATCACAGTACACGCACTATTACACCTACACTAACAATACTGTATGTGTAATATATAGTTGCAAGAAGGGCATCACATACTCCAAGGCCCTGGTGAAAGTCAGATTGCAAACTAAGGAACAGTTGATTACCTTTAGCAAACCTATTTAGATGTTTTTCCAAAAGGCTGTGAAAACCTTTAGATCATATGGGATATATGGAAGTTGGGCTGTATTCAGCAAGGCTAGAGCTACCACAAACACATTCACTTAATGGAGTAACATTACCAGTTTTCCAACACATGCAAAAATAACATCCTGCAAAGTTGTAAAAAAATACAACTTATTAGTCAAGAAATCAGGTCTTTAAAAACAATGGGAAAAAGTATCATTCGGAGCATAATGTTCCAGGAAGAGTGTTTTAATTTTAGTTTAGTTTCAGGGAGACCGGAATGAGGAAAATAAAATTTCTCATTGCTCTGCTTACTATCAAATACATCAAGCCAAAAAAGGGAATATTTCCTTTGGACAGTGGATGACGGAATCGTCTGGTTTAAGCAAAAAAGGAACTGTTAAGTCTACATCATAGTGAAGATTTAATGGTAGCCCACCATTCATGTTCCAGGGTTGTACCAGAAAGGATTTCTTTTATGTTCAAATTTTATTCCTTTTTAATTGAAGCCTAAACTCTCTTAAGAAACAGTACCTAATTGAGTATGGTTATTCCAAGTCAAATCTGGGGTGTTGCCTTTTCTAAGATGATAAGCCTCCCTTTTCTCCTAATAATTGGGTGTTGAACCAGGATTTGTCTCTCACTTAGTATTTTAACTCACGAGATGGAATATACCTATCAATTATGGTGACCAAAGTATCATTGAATAGAACAACAATGCATTTGTGATTAATTCAAATGCAAAAGATCCCTCAAAATTCCATTCCAGTTTTCTTGAGAATTGATATATCTCACAAGAGTATGACACATCAGGGGCAGGTTTCTCAGTGTTAGTTACTAGTGAGACCAAGGCATTCTCAGACGTCCAAACTTGAAGACCAACATTGCTTGTTATAATACTAGAGGAGTCAGTGTATACCAGGTCCAACCAGTTACCAGACCTGTGAGTAGCTTCACTTATGATTTCCTCACAACCTGATTCGGAGTCAAAATCCAAAGCTCTTTAGCCATGGCAATCAATACAAGAAACAAAATTTAACCACTCTATGGGGAACATTGAAATCATCAACAAGCACAAAAGATGCCTTTCTTAGTATCTTGTATCCCATCCAAAAAGTAATACATTAATATTTGCAGATCTCAGAGATTCCAAGGGAAGAGGAATATGCAAAGCAAGGGGTACTATATCTTGGTTCTCAGACAGCGAGATTTTTTGGGGGAAGCGGAATATTATAGTCTTTAGTGTTGACTGACGAAGTATCTGTCGGGGAAAGGCGCCAAGTGGCCCCTCACTCGGATACATTTTAAGGTCTCATCTCTGGAGAGAGAGAGAGAGAGAGAGAGAGAGAGAGAGAGAGAGAGAGAGACTTGTCTCTCTTAAGAGGAAAAATAATGCTTGGGGCTGTGCCAAGCAGCCCTTGTGTGTGGGGAGGGGTGTTTGTTGGGGCTTGGGGTTGATAAGTTTTAATTTTAATAATTTCGTATCCCTCTGCTGAGTGGAATAACCACTGTCTATTTGTCGCTGATAGCGAAAAACATTGTATTCGAAAGGAGTTTTATGAGGGGTCCAAAATGAAGACCAGATCGGGATTGGCGGTCATGAAGGTTATCGATGAGCGGTCATTGAAAGAGGATTTATGGCACTGGAGAACAGACTATGTGAATAGATCATTTTAAAAGAAAGGTTGTGGACTTGGGTTTAACATATTATTATTTTAAGAGTATAATGATTGAAGGAAACATATTTTTTTGCATCGGAGTATGGTAGGAAGATTAATTTTTAAGAACCAAGTTTATCGTTTACAGTTTATCACAACCTGAATGACATCTCATACACATACTGTACATAATATGAAACAATGCAATTCTCTGAAAAAAAACAATAAATAAGGT
>NC_090729.1:75323253-75340753 GCF_036898095.1 Palaemon carinicauda
AAACGGAAATTTTGGAACTTGTTTCCTCTCTTTATTTTGGATCATTAGCTTATTTTGTTGTTCATAAGAATGATCTTGGGTGATACTGGCACAGCTGTAAGAAAGTTATAGAGAAATGGCTTCATTTGTCACCATGTAAGTTTTCTAATAGAATACTATTCGCTTTTAAAACAGCCGATAAATGACCTTAGCAGTAAATATTGACAAGTAATGCTGTGTTAGACTTTGTCACCTCGCCGGTTTTCTATGTTTTTCGAACACATACTGATTTTCTGTAAAAAGATGATTGGGACTTTCTTCGTCGGAAAATAAGGAAGACCTGTGCATTTGTCTATTGATGAAACTACCGATGATTTGGGAGTAATAGACATTTCATATACTGGGATTCTGGGCAAGAGAATGAAGTACTAGTTATATATTTATGAAAGTTTTTCAATCAACTCGAATTCAGAATTTAAGTCCAATAAAGAAAGTATGATTTATGCTTGCTGTATAAATGTGTGACATTAGGTGTTTATATTTCCTTTATTTATTAGATTAATTTTATATTTCGATTAATGGGTGAAGTTTTCATGTTTCGGATATGGCTCTATAAAGTCTTGAAGTGTGAGCGCCGGAGCCATCATAAACTATTTCATTAAAACTAAAAAACTATCGCTTTACCTACGTTACCTATTAGAAATCTCTTAGATATTTAAACCTTCGTAATGTGCTTTAGCAGATAGTAGAATTCCTCTCCCCTTTCTAGTTTAAACTGCTGCATTAAATGAAAATTCAACATTTTCTAAATGTAGTTACAAAGTTTTCAGATTAAAAACAAATACCTTTAACTAAAGTAAGCACAATAATATGCATAGTTGATATACGGGTTGTGATCGCCTGGTGTTAGCGTCCTTGCCTGGTGATTGCCAGACTGGGGTTCGAGTCCCGCTCAAACTTGTTAGTTCCTTGGGTCGTTGCAACCTCAACATCCTTGTGACCTAAGGATTGGGGATTTAAGGGAGCTTATAGGTCTATCTGCTGAGTCATCAGTAGCCATTGCCTGGCCCTCCTTGGTCCTAGCTTGGGTGGAGAGGGTGCTTGGGCGCTGATCATATGTAATATGGTCAGTCTCTAGGGCATTGTCCTACTTGATAGGGCAATGTCACTGTCCCTTGCCTCTGCCATTCATGAGTGGTGGCCATTAAACCTTTAGACTTTTCTACTCATGCTCACACCTTTTAGCATTGTTATTGTTGTTGTTGCTTAATTTATTTTATAAGAAAAATTATAGTTTTTATCCCTTCATAGTAATATCATTCACTTAGTGGGAATAACGCCTCATCTCCAGAAATTATACCTTATTACGGGGAGTAACTTAAATGACCGTGCTAGACTCTGACAAGAAGGACGGACGTGAAACTATAGACTGTAATTTATGCCTTAACCTTTGGGGTGTGATATTAGCCACGAGCAAGGAATGTACAATCCTTAATGCGATTTACGTTGATTGTGCATCTAAATATATATGCGTAATTTGTACCCTTACACGAACATTTTTACCCTGGCTGTTTTCGTAAACCTAACATAAACTATTTTCTGCGTCCTGAACACAAGCTCATAATTTAAAGACAATGGGCCGTTGGTTGAAAGAAGGGAAAAGACGTTTGGAAAGATTTTTTATAGTTAATATTCATTAACATGTAACGAATTAACATTTCACAACAGATTGATGTACAAACTTGATTTACCAACTATTTCAAAATTATGATTATACATTTTATGAAAGATATATTAGCAGGGTTATCAAATCTCTCTCTCTCTCTCTCTCTCTCTCTCTCTCTCTCTCTCTCTCTCTCTCTCTCTCCTTCTCTCTCTCTCTCTCTCTCTCTCTCTCTCTCTCTCTCTCTCTCTCTCTTGGTAGTCACAAAGCAAGTAAGTATATAAGTATTTAGCAAATATATCCAACTAGATACAGTATGTATTAGACAATATTATAAAGAGATTAAAGATGAGTGAGAAACTGAAGTTAAATTATAGATGTTCAAAGTGCCATATAAACAAATGGTGACTTCAAAGAAGGGTGCGCTATATAGTGTGTGGCTGTTCTGCCAGCAGGAACAGGAAATAGAAAAATTAAAAAAAATAGAAAACCAAGAACTAAGAAAACAAATGATTGAGATTATGTCTACGTTCTAACAGTTGGAAAGTCATAAAAGATGTAAAACGGGGGACTAGTATCTAAGAGATACAAAATAAAGTAAAATCAAGGACAGAACTTAATGAGGGACAAGAAAAAAAGAAAAGAAAAAAAAGGAACCGATAGTTTATGAAACCCACACAAGGAAGGGTAACAAATGGCATGATGAAACAGCCTAGAAATGTAGCTGCCATCAGAAATAGATTCTCCCTCCTATTATTATTATTATTATTATTATTATTATTATTATTGTTATTATTACTTGCTAAACTACAACCCTAGTTGAAATAGCAGGAGGTTATAACCACATGGGCTCCAACAGGGAAAATAACCCTGTGAGGAAAGAAAACAAGGAAAAATAAAATATGCTAAGAGCAGTTACCTTGAAATAGATATTTCCTATATAAACTATAAATACTTTAACAAAACAAGAGAAAGAGAAATTAGAATAGTGCGCACTAGTGTACCCTCAAGCAAGAGAACTCCAACCTAAGACAGTGGAAGACTATGGTACAAAGGCTATGGCACTACCCAAGACTAGAGAACAATGATTTGATTTTGGAGTGCCAGTGGAAGACTATGGTACAAAGGCTATGGCACTACCCAAGACTAGAGAACAATGATTTGATTTAGGAGTGCCCTTCTAGAGGAGCTGCTTACCATAGCTAAAGAGTCTCTTCTACCCTTGCCAATAGGAAAGTAGCCACTGAAAAATTTCAGTTCAGTAGTTAACCCCGTGGGTGAAGAAGAATTGTTTGGTAATCTCAGTGTTGTCAGGTGTATGAGGACAGAGGAGAATCTATAAAGAATATGCCAGACTATTCAGTGTATGTGTAGGCAATGGGAAAATGATCCATAACTAGAGAGAAGGATCCAATGTAGTACTGTCAGGCCAGTCAAAACACCCTATAACTCCCTAGCGGTAGTATCTCATCGGATGGCTGGTGCCCTGGCCAACCTACTACAAATAACAGAGAAAAAGGAAGTCCAGACTGTGCTAATTGGAGACTCCATAGCAAAGGACCAAGGGGAGTACTTTGGCCTCGAAAAGAAGAGAAAGGTCAGATCCTCTCCAAAGGCCATCGCACAGAAGATAGAGGAAATAGTAAAACTCTAACAGAAAACAACAAGACCACTATTATTGTTTAGGTAACCGGAAATTATCTGTTCTTAAGAAAGATGCCGCTGGCCCAACAGAAACTTTGGTTAAACAGCTAAAAGGAAAAACATGTTGAAATGGTCAAGGAACAAAACCAATAATACAATTGTTATACTGTAGGTATTCTCCCAAGACTCATTGTCAGTCACTTCACCCTCAGTAAGGCCTTAGTGATAAATGAAACGCTAAAGTCCATATGCAAGCAAAAGAAAGTGACATTAATAGATCCTTGGGACATTTTTTATAGCAAGTGACAGTGATCAAAAGATATGGAATAAAGTTTAGTGAAAAAAGAAAGAGTGTACAGAAACAATCTTAATCACAACTGGTACAACACAGTTGACAAAGGACAAACTCGATCCTTAGAAAATCTTCCAACAATAAACAGAGGAAATGTGGCAGAAAATTTAGATAATTCAGATAGAAGTAAAACTAAAACATTAGTAAAATAGGGAAATTAACAAAGCCAGAGAAGAAGAGATAAACGATAGAAAAATCCCTCAGAGTGGCACAATTCAATGCTCAGTCAGATAGAAGCAAAATGAAAAACTCCAGGTCAATGATAGTTAGTGAGGAACTAGATGTCATAGGCATTCCCGAGACCTGGATTGAAAAAGAAAAGAAGTGGACTTTATCGTAGAATACAAAATTCCAGGTTTCAAGCTTTTCAAGAAGGATTGCCTTATTGAAAAAGGTGGAGGGGTAACGGTTTATGTTAATAATAACTTCATCGCCATAGAAAATAAATTGGAAACCGAATGTGAAGTGACAGGTGCAAATATTAACACCACAGGAAAAAACATTCCCATGCTAATAATATACAGACCACCACACCAATCGTAAGAACTTGAAGAAAAGATGTATAGACAGCTGGACCAAGAAGTGAACAAAAAGCTAGCTGGCCTAATGGAAGACTTCAGTGCAGCAGGAAACTGGGACTCTTTGAATTCTACATCAGACACAGAGGGATATAGGCTACTAGAATTTGTCAACAAGGAATTCCTCCATCAGTGACTCGATAAACCAACTAGGGGAAACAACATTCTAGACATTGAGCTAACAAAAGAAGAAAATTTAGTATTCAGTGTCTCAGTAGCTGGAAATATTGGCAAAAGTGACCACAGAATAGTTAGGTTTCAGTTAAATATTCCTCAGCTAAAAGATAGGAGAATTATAAAAAAAAAAAAAAAAAAAAAACTGGACTATAGACAAAGTAACTGGATACAACTGAAGGAACACATGAAATACGCCAAGTCTTTAGAATACGATGAAACATGGATACGCAATAGGACTCCATTGTAGAAAAATAGAAAGAAAAAAAAGGCTAAATGTACAGTGCATAGAAAATGTTACCAAAAGGAACTGCAAAGCCCAAATAGTTCAATGCAATAACAAGCAGAGACAGGAAAAATAAATCAATGTGTCCCCAGCCCTCACTTCATGAAAATTCTGAACACAAAAATTAAGAAGAAATATAGATAAACTCGTTAGAAATATCAAGATCAATGTAGAGAAAAGATGGGTGTCAGCTAGTAAAGAAAACCCGAAAACTTTTTTTTTTTTATTATACACTAGGCCCAGGTGATATTCATCCAAGAGAGATTATAGAACTAGAAAAAGAGATAACCCTACAATTTTACTAAACGTTTCGAAAGACAGTCAATGAAATAAAGGCACCACGGGGATGGAAACTAGGCCATGTTCCTCCAATCTACAAGAAGAGAGCAGAAGAAGAACCTGGCAATTACCTGTGTCTAACTTCGGTGCCTCGCAAAATTTTTTAATCTATTATAGTAGATTCAATAGTAGAATATATAGAGAAAAACAATCTTCTGATATACAGCCTACATGGTTTTAGACAAAACAGATCATGTGTGATAGATCTGTCGGAATTGTTTTACAGTGTGTTTAGCATATATGATAAAAGCAGAGAAATAGACATCATATACCTAGAGTTTCAAAAGTCTTTTGACGAAATCCCTCAAAAAAGAAAGTAATGGTTAAAATTAGAGCATTAGGCATTATTGACGAGGCACCTAAATGGATCGAAGATTGGCTGACAAACAGAAAACAGAGAGTTTCAATCAATGGAGAAGCCTCATTGTGGGCAGCTGTTATAAATGGAGAACCTCGAAGACCTGTTCTTGACCTATTACTATCTGATTTACATTAAAACATAGATTTAGGATTTAAAAGTAGAAAAGCCAAATTTGCCGACGATACTAAGCTAGGCATAAACGCTGCGAACTCAGAAGACGTAGAAGCCTTAAGAGAGGATTTAATCAAGTTGGGAGAATGGTCCAGAAAATAGCAAATGCCTTTCAACTGTGGGAAATGGGAAGTTATGCACATTGGTTCTAGTAACTCACAAACAGATAACTCATTGCTGGGTAATGAATTAGAAAGTGTGGACCAGAAGGAAGATCTTGCCATTAATATTAGCAGATATTTGAAGTTCACCAAATAAAGCATAAAAGTTAAAAAGAAAGCACAGAAACTAATACGTTACATCTAGAGACATTTCAAATACAGAAACAACGACATTGTACTGTATCTGTAAATATCACATGTAAGACCCAATCTAGAATACGGAGTCCAATTCTGGGCTCCAAGTATTCAGAAGGATATAAGTAGACTGGAAGCAGTTCCAACAAGAGGACAATTTGGATATAGACAGAGAATGGAACGTGTGAACTTATTTGATCTACAAACTCAGTGACTAAGGGGACAGGTAATAGAGACATTCAAAATTCTTAAAGAAATAACAGATGTAAACTACAACGACTTCTTCATACTTAGCACAAATCATTCCAGAGGTAAAGGATACAAATTGGAAGTGAAAAGATACATCACTCAATACGGTAATTTCTTTACATAGAAATTAGCAAATACAGAGAACAGACTTCCACCAGATGTAGTAACCAGTAATACCGTAAATGCATCCAAGAATAAGTTAGATGAGATCATAAACCCTCTAGACATTTAAACTAATTGGAAATGGCATATGACAGAGTGAACATGAGCAAAACTGGTAATTTAGAGGAGGAGTGGAAGTTAGTAAAAGAAAATTTTGTTGGGATTGCAAGTGATGTGTGTGGCAAGATGACTGTTGGAGGCAGTATGAGGAAGGGTAATGAATGGTGGAATGAACGAGTGAAGATAAAAGTGGAAGAGAAAAAGAGGACATTTGAAGAATGGCTGCAGAGTAATAGTGTAGAGAAGCATGAAAGATATAGAGAGAAAGATGTGGAAGTAAAATGTAGGGTAGCTGAGGCAAAGAGGGTGGCTGACCGGAGGTGGGGTCAGGGTTTAGGTCGTTCTTATGAAGAGAATAAGAAGTTTTGGAAAGAAGTGAACTATTAAGGAAGGGTGTTTGGAGAATTGAAGAGACAGTGAAAGATAGAAATAGAAGTGTACCAACCGTGTGTCACACGATCGTACATAAATTATATTGTATATATTATGCTTGTATCTGCGCTCTTCCCTCGCACTAAAAAGAACCTGAATAATCATGTCTCCGGTTTTTCTCTGTAACATTGTCATTTCCTCGAACATGTATTTTTCTGTTGCCTTGAGGTTTTGTATATAAAGGAGAGTGTTCTTTAATATAGTACTCAGTTGATTGCATCCTGCCTTTGAGTTCACAACCCTCTCTCGGCCCGTCACAGAAGGTTGCTAAAAGGAGAGGAGGCAAGGAAAAGGTTGGAGGAATATTTTGAAAATTTACTGAATGTTAAGGATAATTGGGAGGCAGATATAAATACTGTTGCAGGTGTTGAGGTGCCAGTGATGGGAGAGGAGAATGAGAGAGATTACAAGAGAGGAAGTAAGTAAAGCACCAGATGAAACGAGAGTAGGGAAAGCACCTGGTATGGATGGTGTGAGGACTGAGATGTTAAAGGAAAGGGGTATGATTGTACTTAAATGGTTGGTGAGATTGTTTAATATGTGTTTTATGTTGTCATTGGTACCAGTAGACTGGGCGTGTGCATGTATTGTACCACTATATAAATGTAAGGGAGATGCACATGAGTGTTGTAATTCAATGGGTATTAGTTTGTTGAGGGTGGCTGGAAAGTGTATAGTAGAGTACTAATTAATAGGATTAAGGATAAAACAGAGAATGCAATCTTAGAAGTACAGGGTGGTTTTAGAAGAGGTAGGGGATATATGAATCAGATTTTTTCCTGTTGATAGATATGCAAGAAATATTTAACAAAAGGTAAGGAGGTGTATGTTGTGTTTACGGATCTGGAGAAAGCATATGATAGAGTTGATAGGGAAGCAATGTGGAATGTGATGAGGTTATATGGAATCGGTGGGAGGTTGTTGCAAGCAGTGAAGATTTTCTACGTAGGTAGTAAAGCACATATTAGGATGGGAATTGAAGTGAGCGAGTGGTTCCCAGGGAGAGTGGGACTGAGACAGGGATGTATGATGTCACCATGGTTGTTCAATTTGTTTGTTGATGGAGTGATGAGAGAGGTGAATACTCGAGTGCTTGGTCAAGGATTGAAACTGATAGACGAGAGTGATCATGAATGGGAAGTAAATCAGTTGCTTTTTTCGGCTGATGCTGCACTGGTTACAGACTCTGAAGAGAGACTTGGTCGATTAGTGACAGAGTTTGGAAGGGTATGTGAGAGAAGAAAGTTGAGAGTTAATGTGGGTAAGAGTAAGGTTATGAGATGCACGAGAAGGGAGGTTGGTGCGAGGTTGAATGTAATTTTGAATGGAGAGTTACTTGAGGAAGTAGATCAGTTTAAGTACTTGGGGTCTGTTGTTGCAGCAAATTGTGGAGTTGAAGCAGATGTACGTCGGAGAGTAAATGAAGGATGCAAAGTGTTGGGGGCAGTGAAGGGGTTGGTAAAGAATAGAGGGTTAGGCATGAATGTAAAGAGAGTTCTGTATGAGGAAGTGATTATACCAACTGTGATGTATGGGTCGGAGTTGTGGGGAATGAAAGTGACTGAGAGAAAGAAATTGAATATGTTTGAGATGAAGTGTCTGAGGAGTATGGCTGGTGTATCTCATTGAGATAGGGTTAGAAACGAAATAGTGAGGTCGAGAACGGGTATAAGAAATGATGTAGCAGCTAGAGTTGGTATGAATGTGTTGAGGTGGTTTGGCCATTTTGAGAGTATGCAAAGTGGTTGTCTGCTAAAGAAGGTGATGAATGCAAGAGTCGATTGGGGAAGTACAAGATGAAGGCCAAGGTTTGGGTGGATGGATGGAGTGAAGAAAGCTCTGGGTGATAGGAGGATATATGTGAGAGAGGCAAGAGAGTGTGCTAGAAATAGGAATTGTGATGCAATTCCAGTAGGCCCTGCTGCTTCCTCCGGTCGTCTTGGTGGCTGGGGAGGTAGCAGCAGTAAGGCATTCAGTGTTTGAAACTTCATTTGTGATGGATAACGGGGGAGGGTGGCCTGTGGCACCCTAGGAGTTCCAGCCAAACTCAGCTGAATGCCTCGTCAGGCTGGGAGGAGCGAAGAGAGTAAAGGTCCCCTTTTGTTCCTTTGTTGTGATGTCGGCCACCCCCCAAAATTGGGGGAAGTGGCCTGGTAAATAGATAGATAGACTTACCCCTTTGAGCAACGAAGAATTGTTTGGTAATCTCAGTGTTGTCAGGTGTATAAAGACAGAAGAGTATGTGGAAAGAATACGCCAGACTATTCAGTGCATGTGTAGGCAAAGCTAAATTGAGCCATAACCAGAGAGAGGGATCCATTGTAATACTGTCTGGCCAGTCGAAAGACCCAATGACTCTCTAGCGGTAGTATCTCAGCAGGTGGCTGGTGCCCAGGCCAACCTACTACCTACTATCTGTGATTTATATTTGGGTATGTGGTCGGTTTCAGTAATCGAAATAACATAAAAACTTTATACCAAACACCTTCCATTTCCAAGGAAATTATATGAATTAGCTTATCGGTGTTAGTGTCCCATATTAAGGAAGTTTGTTGGTTCCATATTGATATCGCGAGTTAATCCAGTACAATAATATTATAGTACTTTAGAGGATTGTTATTTTTACACGAGTCTAAACCTGTCAAGTTTGAAGTTGAAGTTTGCAGGGTTTATGGATATGAGTTTCAGTACTTGGTTTTGATTTACAATAAGTCAAATAGATGCTATATAGGAGTAGTACAAGATCCAGGGAATTCTACTTTGAAAGAGATGAAGAAAACTATTAAAATGTGGTGCAAAGCTGTCTGCCGAGAATGTCTGCTTCCGGAAGTCCCCGTAACTCACTTATAGTCCAGTAAATCTACCATTTGACCTAGGACAAATTGCCAGAAAAATGAAATTACTTGCAATGACTTTTAATTATCATGCTAAAAGAAATATAAAAAATGTAGAAATATATATTTGGTGGAACATGGTGAAATATGCAATTCAAGGTAGCCATTGTCGAAATATCTGTTTTTGATTATATTGCCAAAAGTAATAGAGCTAGAATTATGAAAATGGTGTCTATACCCATGTTTTCATGGTCGAAGAATCATTTGAGACTAATTTCAGGGAGCTGTCATGATTACATCATAATGAATTCAATATGGCTGCCATGGTTGGTACGCAAAAACTGAAAATTGCAATAACTTCGACAGTATCCTACCGAAGACAACAATCTTGGTGTCTATTTATAGGTTTTCATGGTAAATGAGTCTATTTATCTATAATGCAGGTGTCAGTTTGTTGAAATTGAAACCAAGGCATGCCAGTTAATTCTCCTTAAATGTAGGTTCACATGCCCAAGATATCACGATCATCATCTGAAGTCTCGTCAGTGTTCTCCAAGTTCATGTTCTCACAGATCCCCCTGCATTCACTGCAGGCTGGTGTACAGTCAAGACCCAGTCGTCTGCACCCACAACGTTTTCCGCACCCTGTCTTGCATTTGCATCTTACCACTTCCAATAGTGATTTTGGAGCAACGTCCAAATCAGTCATAAGGGGGAACATTTTTCCTTCGATGATCTTCCACCCCCAATTTTCAGCATTCAGGCTGTTACCCTTCCACGCCTGAACTTGGTGGAAAACACGGAAACTGTGGTACTTTACTGCCCCTGAAGTTGGTGGCAATGATTTGGGGTGAATAACTTTTTTGCTAGTGGCAACTAATTCTTGAAACCTGTGGTGTCTCAGTGAATCCAGATTGCCATCTGGTTTTGCCTTGTACACACAAAGCATAGCTTTCTCCCCTGCCTGAATTATTTCATCCTCGCTGGAATCATAGTTGCCAAACACCTTAGCAAGGTCACAAAAGTATTCACTGTCCTGTGCCAACTTCAGTGCCACACCCTTTCCATAACCAAAGACACGTGAAGTTGTATCACAGCCAAGGAACGCATGGACAAAAAGAATGCTATTGCAAAGATCATCTCCAAGTTTCTGACATACATGTCCAATGTTCAGAAGTTGCTCCTTTTTTCCCTTTTTAGGCTCCGGCCTCCAGAACATATTATACTTCACATTCTTAGTATGATAACATAGAAGGACAAGAAGATCTGTATCATCTCCAACGAGAATAACATTACACTGCGACACAACCTTTATTGCGGTCTGGACAATAAGTAGATCAGCATCATCTTTTGCGTGGTGAACTTCACAACCAGCAGCTTCAAGGGAATCACCAAGCAAATTAATGAAACGTTGCTTGTTTTCATCATTTGATAGGAATTCCTCTTTTTTGATCTTGAGCGACATCTGAGTTTGAAAATTGACTGCTCTTCCTTGGCGCGTTCCTAGGCGTCTTTGATGGGTACTATCTTTCGTTGATGGCCCACTGGTGTAACCATCAAAAACGATGACTGCCTTTCCATAACGTTTCTTCACATATGACGTGTACCTTTGAAGGATCGACTTATAGGTGTCTCCAATTTGCCATGGAATCCTGTGAAGTAGGGCACCACCATCGAGTACATATTGGCAATTGGAAGGTTTGTCCGGACGATCATCCTGTGGGATCAAATCCCAAATAGCTTTTGCAAGGGCTGGTTTGTTGGCTTTAAGCTGAACGTGCCTGGTCTCAAACAGAGCTGGTGGATAAGAGCATAGTTCATACTGAAAGGCATCCAGCAGATCTGTAGCCTGTGTTCCGGCGATCACCAGTCTCTGAAACAGTAGCTGGGGATCGATGTTCACTTTCTCCCCATCAATTTTGATAGTTGACTTTGATTCTGGTGTTATAACCTGATTTCGTTTCCGAAATACATATTGATTAACAATATTTCCTGTCATATCCTCAAGAATTTTCTGTCCAACTTCCTTGGCTAACTCTACATTAACGTCCTCTCTAGTAGCTACCCCTGTCACAATATTTTGCAATGACATACTTTCTTCAAATGGATTCCTTTCTGCCAGTATTGAAACGAGTTTGTTGGTATCGGCTATGTCCTTTGCCTGACGTGCCTTTGACAGATCTTTATGCTGCTCACTTGTTGCATACTTAACTGAAGTCAGTTGCTGCATGGCATCATTGACCTCTGCGCAAATAGGTCTGGACAGACACCATACCAGTCGCTGTGTTTCTGTCATACCCCGTCCTCTCGTCAAACCACCCGTTGTTTTAAGGCTTCTCATGAGAACTTGTTCTATAACCAAATCTGGGGACAGTCCTGCCCAATAACGATCCGACCTTCGCACGACGTGCAAACCGTCCATGAAGTTGGAGTAGATATCTGGATTGGAATCCTCCAGCTTCCACATTTTCTGCAGATATAGGTACACCGACTTTGTGTACAAGTTATGTCCAGAGGCAGCAAAATAAGGCAACATATTTTGCAAGGTTGCAAGATGCAACTTCCAGTCACCTGTTCGTTCGGACCTCAGGAAGTTCCGAACAATGTCAATCAATTTCATATACATAACCCACAGTTTCCCTGTTTTATGTTCTACTGCATTTAGTGCATTCAGTAATCTTTCCTTGACAGAATGGAATGCTGGTGATGAACTTATCTCAGATGGTACCATTTGTCCTTCTAGAAGTTCATCAACTAAAATTCCAAGTTCCTGAATTTCAGTTGGGAGAGGGATTTCCGCACCATTAAGAACTGAAACCGATAAAGGATCTATATCCTCAAAGGTGTTATCATCCTGAAACTCCATGACCGTTGAGCTATCCTCATCGTCGTGATCTTCTGTAGCAGAGGTGCCATTTAGCTGAAGGCCGAATGTTTTTGCAATCTCATCCGGAACACCTAGTACCACTCTCCAGTTTGGACTTATAACATCTGTCCTGGTTTTTAATCATCTTTTTGTGGAGAGTCCTCATAACTACTACATGTGAAAGCTCAATAATCATTCACATAGACACCAAGTTTGCTGTCTTTGGTGGGATTCTGTAAAAGTTACTGCGATTTTCAGTTTTTTCGTGCTTACCACGGCAACCATATTGAATTCATTATGATGTAATCATCACAAATCCCTAAGATTGGTCTCATATGATTCCTTGACCATGAAAACATGGGTATGGATATCATTTTCATAAGTCTAGCTCTATTACTTTTGTCAGTATAGGCAAAAACAGAAATTTTAGTAATGGCTACCTTAATTTGCATATTTTACCATGTTCAACCAAATATATTTTTCTACATTTTTGATATATCATGTGGCAGGTCTAACTTAAAACATATGAAAGTGGTTTCGTTTTTCTGGCAATTTGTCCTGGGTCACCCCCTATTTTGGGCTAGATTTACTGGACTATTAGCACATCCAGTTAATTGATGTCAGCCAAATTCTGAGGCAGGAAATTGAATCCTTCAAGCACCTCTTCTGGAATAGATTTTCTAAAACTATAACCTAAACATCTCTGTAGCCTAAATTCCTTAGGCAATTTCTTTCCATTCTCAATCCTTCCATACGGTAGTTCAGTAGGGCGTTTGTTTGTACTGCCTTTATATATATATATATATATATATATATATATATATATATATATATATATATATATATATATATATATATATTATATGTGTGTGTGTGTGAGTGTGTACTTTAGGACCATGCGAATGTTTGGCCGAAGGAACTTCTCTTCTCCTTCTCTCCCTACTCTTGCTCCTCCTTCGTCATCTCCGAAGTGGCTGGCGCCGTCTGCCTAGTGCGAAGCGTCGTCACGTCGACCAGAGAAAAACTTTGGACCCTGTAGACGAGGATGCGGAAGTCACAGCCGTCTGCCGCAACGCCGTCGCCGGCGACGGTCAGACGGTTTTGGCTTTGCAATTCGGTACTGCCCCTGCCTCTTCGACGCACTCACTTAACCTACAGCCGGTGGAGAAGTCTCTCCAAAGAGCATCATGGCTTCTTCCAGATAGACAAGAAGAGGGAATAACGCCCTATAATGATGCACAATTAGGTTGGCATTGCTTTTTATGCATCTTCGTAGAGACAATCTCTTAACCGGCCATGGGAGTGCTGTATACTTCTGCATTGTCACATTTGTTTTACCCTGGGTTACGCCCATCCCTCCCCCCCCCTCTCTCTCTCTCTCTCTCTCTCTCTCTCTCTCTCTCTCTCTCTCTCTCTCTCTCTCTCTCACATGAAAATTTTTTATCCCTCTTGTCGGATAATCTTATTCTTGATTTTCTCCCTCACTTACATAGCCATCAACTTTAATGATGCTTTCCTTTTGTAATCATTTGTGGTCGGCGAATATCCTTGGAATTTTTTCATCTTTTGAATTATGAGTGTGCTTCTTCGCTGAAATGTTTTCATGTTTAGAAATCATTGGAAACAGAAACTTCTAATTCCATATCTCTTGTGATATATTTGCCTAAAGTTGTGTAGGTATGTTAACAAACTTTGTGCTTTGTACTTGAAGCCTTTATAGATATTGTCTAATGATTCTTCATACCAATTACTGCATAACTATATTTGTTAAGAATTTCCATATACAGTTATATATATATATATATATATATATATATATATATATATATATATATATATATATATAAATATATATATATATATATATATATATATTACTTAAACGTGAAATATGTATGTAAATATTTTTACTTTGAAGTATTCTGTCCTATTAAATCAAATATTATGGCCAAAACTTTCTATACGGCTTAAAATTTCCTTTGGCTTTACACAGCGTCAATTGATGGAGTTCTGAGCCAAAATCCAGCAGCCTTTGGTGTAGCTCCCACAAAATATGGTTCTTTATCTTTTTCGCGAAATAATTTTTCTGCTCGATGTTATTGTGATTTTTGTGACTCTTGATTTCATTTCTCCTCTATTTTTACTTCAAATTGACTAGTTATCCATTTTAATCTTTTTGAATAGGCTTGATCAATATTTCACTGGTCGATTCTTCAACTCCTAAATTTGTCGTTGCTGTAAATAATGAATAATATAAGTTTTTTTATTTGCTTAACCATCATTATTGGGAAGTTTGCTTTTGTCAAATTTACTGATATGAGAACCCAAGTGATATTGCTCTCTCTCTCTCTCTCTCTCTCTCTCTCTCTCTCTCTCTCTCTCTCTCTCTCTCTCTCTCTCTCTCTCTCTCTCTCTCTCAGATACAATAATCTGTATGTCTGCTGATAGATGTTCTCCTTAATACACTTAGTGTACAACAACTCAATTTCTAAAAAAAAAGACGAGCCTTCAGTATCGAGCATAGCCTGGTAGGAAGGACTGTTATGTGGATATTAACCTTCTGATTAGGAGAATGAAACAAATATAGGACCGGATATAAAAAACAGTACTTAAAACGTCAAAATTACTTTATTCTGTAATAGGTGAGTAAGCTTGTGAACATTTATCAACTCCGAGACTATTTCTCACAGGAGTTGTTCACTTCGAGAAGTTTGCTTATGGACGATTCCGCTGGGTTTCATTGTTCAGTTGTAGTTACACACGTCTAAAGAAACAATAATGGTGGTTCTCTTTATACTGTAGTGCAGAGGAAATGGAACTCAAGTACAGATATCTAGAGTAAGTCTCCAATGTCAAAACATCGAAAACAAGGATAAGGAATCGATAGATTTTATGAGTCAACGCACAAATGTACACACTTTCATAAACAAGTAACAAATTAACCTATTCCTTTCTCCGTTGGCAGACACAACAAATTGCTTCTTGTGACATTGCATCTGTAACGTTCATTGAAGCAGAAGAAGCAGAATATCAATGGCAAGTCTTGTCTTGGAATTTTAGAAAACTGTTTCTCCTCCGTCTGAAATGAATTCAAGCAGTCTAACCCTGAAACCATTCCTTATTATCAGAAGTTAAGGAGAGGTAATTGTCATTAATTTATCCTGGTCAGTGTGGCACTTTGTTTTACAGTGTTGATTCATCAAAGGCAGAGAAGTGTCTGTGAGAGGGACTCAAAGCCGCTGAGAGCCAACACCTCACCAAGAGTTTACTAAGAGGGCTAACTTGTGAGCTCAAGTTATGAAGACGCCGTTCATGTCAAACACTTTATCTTGAAATTCCATGTTAGGGATACTTCTCCAGCGATGCATGTTTTCCGTAAACTATATTAGCTATAAACCCTATGTCTTTTCATTCTAATCTACATAAAGATATGTTGTAACCTTCAAATTCAAGATGGGAATGGAATCATGGATTTGGGTTATATGGCCTGGCGTTGGGGCCTTTGAGGCATTTCAGTGCCCAAGCGCATCTTCAGCCCCCTACGGTAGGGGCTGAAGGGACGTTGCAATAACCCTTAAGTAATGCCTTTACAGTGAACCACTTTAGGTAACTGAGTGCACTAATACCAATGGTTTTGTGGCAACGTAGGTGTTGGGTACTAACAAAGAGGCGAGGTGAATGCAAGTGGGGTTTATTCAACAGATCACTAGCTTCTATACAAAAATTTGAGGGCAACAATGTCACAAAAATTCGAAGAGTATGAAACATGTGATGGCAAGCATAAACTGGGCTTTCTATTATCAGTGCGGGAGAGAATGAGAGATATAAAAGCAATAGCATTACAATGTATGAGCGTGTATGAAACACGTGCGGTACAGTTTTAAACGAATCTTCCGATCCTTTATCCTGCTGAGCATCGACATGTGCAGTAATATAACCAACGATGAAGTAAAGTTGGCTTTCCCAAAGAGGTTTTCTTTCCTACAGTACGAGAAAATCTCATGTTGCGGAAAAGTCTTTCACAAATTTCCTTAAGGCATCAGACAATTTAATCTACTTTCGAAGTGTTGGTAAACGCGAGATGGACTAGCTAATGAAATTCTAAATTCAAATAAATAAATGAACAGATTTTTACATTGTTATGTGTAAAAGAATGCGCTTCTTTCACAAGTTGAGTAAATGAAAATGTTAAAAGAAACCCTTCATTTTCATGGAGAAGGAAGGCAGAATACTGTAATGAAAAGCCCCATTAGTGCTGTCAACTGGGCGTAGGCATCAGTGCGTAAAAAAACTGGTAGAATATTTCCCCCCCCCCCCTTTTTTTTTTTTAATCTGAATAAGGCAGTACATATTTATTATGGATATGTGTTTGTATATTATATATCATCCTAATCATCATCAATAATTTCTAATCCTTTGCAGGAGAAAGGCTCAGACATGTCCTTCCACTCTCGTCTGATTATGGTTGATCTATGCAAGTCTATAGGGTCAAATCTTCTTAGCTTGTCAGTCCATCGTCTTTTCTTCCTTTCCCTACTTCGTTTGCAATCTCTAGAGACCCATTCTGTTATTCTTTTTTTTCCATTAATTATCTGCCATTCTCATTATGTCTTGCCCACGTCCATTTATATTTCTTATTTGTTGATAGAATATCCTCTACTTTAGTTTTCTCTCGTATCCATGTTTCTCTTTTTTTGTCTCTTAGTGTTAATCCCATCATTATTCTTTCCATAGATTTCTGAGTTACAACTAGTTTAAATTCTAAGGCTTTAGTATGGCTCCAAGTTTCTGATGCATAAATCAACACTGGTAGGACATCTGATTAAATCGTTTGATTTTAGAGGGAGTGGCATTTTAATTTTCATAATGTCATTTTCGTTACCAAAAGCTCTATGTCCCATACTTATTCTTCTTTTTATTTCGGTTTCAACAACAACCGTAAATGTAGCTGTTTCTAGTCCACAGCAGGACAAAGGCCTCAGACATGTATACTTTACATTCATGCCTGGGATTTGGCCGTTTAGTCTGATCGCTCAAAGCAAACCAACGTAATA